>NC_137457.1:195448287-195579316 GCF_964235325.1 Thermobia domestica
ATCAATGTAATTAAAAATGAAAGTGACTATGTTAATGAGTTAATAAGTCTTGAACCACCGGACAGATCTTAATCAAATTATTAACACAATTGAAGTTCGATCCTGGAGTGGTGTTCATCATATCATTTTGACGGTAAAACTTAGGGAAGGGCAGGGAGGGAAAGATATATAAAAATAATTAAAACTTAATAACTCGTACCACGTGGCCTATCTCGATCAAATTTTTAACATATATGACGTTCGGGCCTGATATGTTTATTATTTCACTTTGACGCTAGAACTTAGAGAACGGAAATGGGAAAGGGATATATATATATATATATATATATATATATATATATATATATAAACACAAACTTAAAAGTCTAGATCCACCGTACCAATTTCGATCAAATTTTCAACCTAGATGAAGTTCAAACGTGAGATGGTTTTCGTCATATTACTATGATGGTGTTGCTAAAGAATGGGGAAGGAAAGCAACATTTATAAGATAACGAAAAATGATCGATATTGGTATCGAATCTATAATTTTTGGAGTCTCTGAGAAGAATAGTGACACATCTGATGCCCTTTAAATCCAAATTCAGCCCCGTATCATGGGGGAGGGAGAAATATATAAAAATGATCAAAATAACCAATATCATTGTCGAATTCATAGTTTTCCGGGTGGCTGAGATCAACAATGACACTCAAGATGAAGCGCTCCGCAAAATGGGAAGGGGGGGATATGTAAAATTCATCGAAAATGACCGATATCAAAGAGCGCTTTCGTAATAGTAAAACGTGACTGAATATCGGAGCATATTATTATTTTTTCTCAATTTAGCCCAGCGAAGCCGGCAATTGATGCTAGTAATAATAATAATAATAATAATAATAATACGGCGAAATTACTGCATGATATGTTTTTATTTCTGTAATTTTCCTGGATTGTATGTTATTTCCTTTATTAGTGGGCACTAATTTCTCTCTAGGTCGTCGAATAAATTAATTTTGTTGTGCACTTAGGTGCAAATGAACTTACTGGACGAAGCTTGATCGTTCAAAAGATCAAGGCTAAAGTAAGTAATATTTGGCTTCAAGTTTTAGGTGACATGATAGTGTAGCGGTAACGTAATGGAATTACGATTAATACAGCAGTCCAGCATAGGTTCAAATCCTGTTCACGCAAAAGCTGCATTTCTACAAAGTAATAGTGAATAATCGGTTTCTCATACTAGACGTGCAATGCTTAAGAATGAGGAAGCAAACACATTTATCATGATAGAGACGATTCATGAATGTTGGTTGGAAAGGCAAGGAAGTTACCAGGACATTCGAAACACTTCATTGATCTTCAGTAAACACTTTTCGTGTCATCATTCTCGGAAAGAAATATTACAGCATTTGTTGAACAAAGCTTTGGGTAAAGCAGTCGGTTGTGTAGCGGTAAAGTGCCAGACGTCCAGGTGGAAAATATCGATTTGATTCCCCGTCAGGTGGTATAACTTTTTCTCATAACATAATGGCTGCAAAGATTTGTCTTCAATTGGAGAACTTGAAAAGCATCACTGGCGAGAATTCGAATAAACATTGTGTGCGTTCTATATCATATACTTTAATGATAAGTAAGTTTCACATTTATAATCTTCCCATTCCCTCTCTCTCTCTTTCTTGACGTTTCCCTATCCTGTCTTTGCATCTTTCACTTCTCTCCCCTCTTTCTCACGCACATACGCACTTCATGTTCGTGTTCCAAAGTTAAAACGGAGCAAGAGATCGATAGATCTGGTCTGGAAAATGTAATTAACTGGCGACTTCAGCGTCGAGTTTTTCGTGCTCTGGGAATAACATCTGCATCATGGTCATGTCTGAAGGATATACTGTTCAAAAGCAAGGGAATATCTGTTTTATCATCTGGGTTACCGAGTTTTAGTAGAATTGCCGGGTCAGTACGAGTTTGAATCCTCGACCCAGTGGTGGTCCTTAAGCTAACCAACATCATCCGACTCCCACTATGATTCCTTTGAGCTACAGCTGTTCATTCTATCTGTGCAAATTACAACGTTATATCCGCAAGAGACGAAAGTGACTCTGGATGTTCGGAACAGAAAAATCTTCGAAAAAGACTAGAAAATGGCAACCTCTTTGGTTATTTGAAACTAAATCTTATTTATACTACTTCGAAACAAATTTGTTTCCATCCTGTATTTCAATGTGCTTTTGAAGCATACAAGGTATGCTACATCTATGAGGAACATCCAATTTTCCATTTGTGGCGTATAGTTTCTAAATCCGCCATCTCCTTCATGAAATGTTTCGAGAAAAACAGGAAAAACTGATAACTCAGAGATTATGTGAGATGAAATTTTCTTTTTAGAAAGACTTTCCTGCTTTCTGGACATTCATTATAACTACCAAATGATAAAAATCTCTCTCATCATATCGGGCATGGAAAGGAATACCAGTAAATCTACTTCATCTAATTTTTTTGAAAATTGGAGATGGCGGATTTAGAAACTATACGCCTCATTTGAACATTTGTAACTTTTCCTTATGATACGGTTTGGACTTTTAATATAGAATATTTCTGATAATAATTTAGCAGTAAAATAGCACTCATTCAACTTTATCTTTCTTTCTTTTTTCTTTTCATTTCTTTTTTCTTTTTTGCATTAGTAGTCTGGAATGGAATATATGATGTATGCAACCTGCTGGGTTTATTAGACTGTATTTTGAATCAGTACGCCCAATGAACACTACCGAATTCACAACCGAACCACGCGGAAACATAGCATTTGTTTACCCTGAAGTAATATGGACAAAAATAATCACATAACTACTATGGAGCTGTATATCAGACCACATTTTTGTTTCACTTTTTCTGAAAAGTAGTTTTATTAAATATTTTTAAAAATGCTATCCTACATATTTTAGTTGTTTATAGAAAAATAAAACAGTAATTTCACTATGTAAAAAATTTAATATTTTTAAAACAATGAGAAAGAAAACGCAGACGAAAGTTGCAACAATGTTTTCACTGTTATTTTAAAATCCTAATTGTTGAAATATTCAATTTATTTTTCTGTTTCTATATAGTCAAAATACCACTAATCCAAAATATATTGTTCTTATAGATGCACAGGGAATAAAAAATACAATAAAAACAGAGAAAAACATGGAATTGTAGCTTTTTCAAACCTACAAGAAAATATTGTTATACTTTTGTTTAGTGAAAAGGCAATGAATAAAACTAATTTTTCGCTCTTATATGATGGCGAAAGTAAAGAAAATGCATTTTACCGCTGATGAAAGCTCTGTACTAACTTTTCTGACTTCATGCACTTTCTTCCGGTAGGCACTCGGAACATTTTTTGTTGCACTGAAAGCACTTCACCTCACACCGCTGACATGAATATCTTGCTTTCCACATAGTGCGCAGTGGACTGAAGGCCACGATTTCCTATTCTCGAACTCCTCGCTCGTGCGGGATGGTGGAAAGCTCACTTTCAGTCTGCAGTATGCTCCTGATTGAAAAACTCAGCCTTCGTGGCAGATGTCAGATAAGCAAACTACGTTCCATGTGATGCGTAAGAAGTCCTTTTACCAACATTTTCATGAAACCAAGTCTAATCATAAGTGCGGACTTACCATAGACTTGATGCAAAACATACGCAATGACACCATACGCAACATCCAACACACGCAGCATAAAGAAAATTGTTAATCCATCATCTTATTCGACAACTTAGTCTAGAGTATCCATTCCGCCTTTAGCCATGTTATAAGATATGATTATTTCAGGTTCTCCAGTCTCTGGTTCATTATTAAATGTGTGGTGCAATACGAGCCACACGGTAAGACACAAATCTGCTAATAATCGGCAGATAACGAAAGACTGCTAAACCGTAAAATACTCACGTAACTACTATAGTACGTCTGTGAGACCGCGCGACCCATCCAGCGCCGCGCACAGACGATCAACTATAACACAAACTTCACAATATGTAACTAGTTGCTAGACAGAAAGGTAGACGAGAAGATCCACTTGTAGTGGTAGGGGTGTAGAAAATATAATGATACAAAAAGTCGCAGCGGTCTGAGAGACGGTCGATAGTACTTACGGGTTAAACTTTTGACTTTATTTTTGATGTCTCTCTGAGATCTACAGTTCTACTGGAAATTGAGTATGCAATGCTTTTTGAAAGTGACTTGATGAATGTTTCAAGCATCCTTTATATATTCGAATAGTTCTGAAAAAAATATAAAATCAAACATTATTTCTATATTACTGTTGGATTTTTGGTAAGGGAACTTTATAGTGTGACGTTTTCATTTTCTTACTACGTTTAAAAGTTCACATTTGTATCTGTTTTCCGTTTTCTTTTCTTCTTCTTGTTCTCTCTCTCTCTCTGTGTGTCATTTCTATACCTCTGTGTAATATACATCCATTGGTTTCAATTGTTCATTATGTGTGTTTCAGTTTCTTCCTAAATCAATTTATGAATCTTGTTTTTTCTTATTTTTTTGTTTCATTTTATTGAAACTAATTCATGTGTAGTTTGAAATTAGAATATCGCTCTTGTTGTTAGCTAATTTTAGTATGGGAGAGAAAAAAGGAGGATAGAGACGGGATCTCTTTACCAGACATGATTATGGGATAAGAATATGTATATTGGGTGGCCTAGCTGCACGGCGTTAGCTGTCGCAGTTTTTTTGATGCGGAGTGTACAATGTTCATCTCCTAACCGAATCGGAAGCAAATCTAAAATCAATAAATAGTTGATGTACCGGGGTATTATATTCTTATTTCTTTTCGAGTAAATATATGGTCGATATTTGGTCGATTTCTTCTAAATCCACACTAATAATCCCCAATAATTTCATCTGCGTACAAGTTTAATACTGCTAATAGAACGTTTGCGATTTTATAGGATGTTGACAGAATTGCAATGACTTTTATAGCCTTTCTTCTGAATTGGAACAAATATTGATTCTTTCCACTCTTGTGGAAATTATTCTTGTTCCAGATAAGGAGAATGAGTTTGTATGTTTTGTTACACAATTTTTCGCCTCCAACTAAAATTAACTCAGCGGAAACTTCGTCTACACCTGTATATTTGTTTTTCTTTAATTCCTTTATAGCGATTTCTGACTCTATTCGGTTAAGTTCTGAGATATGTGGTTCTACTGTGTACAATTCTCTTTTAATCTCAACTAATATTCAACCAGTTTCAACGAATGTTCTATCAAATTATAGAAAATGAAATAATCTTTATGGTGAAATAGAACAAATCTTAATAACTTTAATATTATATAAACCAAACATTCTTTTCTGTTTCTTCTTCTTTAAAAGAGAAGAAAAATGGAACAACTTCTCTGATTTGAATGAACAAATCAGGCAGCGATTATAGCAATCATTGCAATATTTGCTTAAGACTAATTTATCTTGTCATTGTAGCCATTGGTAACTATATATCATTACATAGTAAGATGGCAATTATATATTAATTTCAATTTCTTTCATTTCCGTAACTAATTCTGGACATGCATTTTCTAGCTTATTTTGTGTTCTATGTACACTTCGGTACCTTCACTGCGTACCAGTGAACGGTTAAATTTAAAGGTATTTAAATAGTTGCAGCAAAAGTGGAAGTTAGTTTCGTCGTCACCAGTTAGAGTCGTTGTTATGTACTCATTACATGGCTGGTCACTTGAGACTTTAAGTTTTTCTCAGAGTTCTGTCTGTATATTTTTCTTTTCTCTGTAAAGATGCTATCTGCAAAATTAAATCTGAAAACTTTCAGGGAAAAAGCGATCTAATGAAGGCTGAATGGAATATTATTTTTCAAAAACTGCCCATTTTCTTAAAATATTATAGCACATTCACATTCCTCACATTTTAAATATCGTGATTAATATAAAGCATTTCAAGTACGAACTGATTTCAATTTGTTTACCTGAACAAATACACGACAATACTGTTATTATATTCACAAAATGAACAATATTATATTGTAATTATGTCTGATGACATTATTTATTGGTAAAAGGTCGAATCAAATGATAGTAGAGAGAATGAGACACAACATTGTAACATCGACAAGCATTGTTCTTACTTACTCGTCGACTGTTATTGATCTTGGCAATAACAAGCACTACTGCAGACATCCCACAGATTTGAATGCTTATTACGGTTCCCACAAGAACAACGACTCAATAAAAGTGATACTAACCCTTAGCCAACTCGATCCAGCTTCTACTTTGTATTCTTATTTCTGCGAGAGCTATTTTAATATTGTGCTACCATACGTACCTTGTCTTCCTAATGACCGTTTTACGATTGAGTTTGAAGTTAAAATTTTGAAAGCGTTGACCTTAACAATGTTTGTATACCGTATAAATTATGCAGTTCCTCTTTATGAAGTTTCAGCCAGTCTACATTTCCTTTCCTCTTGGATATTAAGGTTCGCCTTAGGATTATATTCTCAAATACTTTAGTGTGTATTCTTCCCTCAGGGAAAGCGACCATGTTTCGCAACCATACAGCACAACAAGCACGATTATTGTTTTACATATTTTAAGCTTCAAATTCCGCGACAGAATTCGAGACGACAAAGGATTTTGAACTGAATAATAACACGAATTACGTGCTATCATGCGACATTTAGTTTTTTTAGCTGATGTTTTAGTCTCTTAATATTTGTCCTAGATATTTTAAAGTATCTATTTTGTCGATATTTGATATTTTGATGCATGCATAATTTGCAAAAAAGATAAGAAAATATATTTTAAATATCATTCTAAGAAGTTGCAATATTAATTAAATTATTATTGCTAGTGGTAGAACTATGTCTATTATCATTAAGAGAAGATTGTCAACAAGATACATGCAATAATAAAATAAAAGGAACGCGTCATACTATTTACCCTATCAGGATCCTGCCCTTACAGTCGGACAATTTGCCCATGCCGACCAGATGCAGCGGTCGAATTGCCGGCGCTAGACACCGGCGTCTTTCCATGCGATTTTCCACTGCGATGAATAGTTGCCTTCCACTGCGATGAATAGCAATCGGCTAACAGCCGGAAATAAGCATTAAATGCGCTGGCGCCGCCGTCGAAACAGACCGGCATAAGGAGTCGGCTGAAGGTCGGAAATAAACCTTTCCGACTGTTTTGCCGACTCTGACGGAAGGCAACAGTCGGCAAAGAGTTGACAATGGACAGTTTATTAACCGATTTTCGACCGCATGCCTCCTCGGCAAAAGTTCGGCAACTTTGAGCAAGTAGATCGTGCCGCCGCGGACGGGTGCCGTTTGCCTCCGGCGGCCTGCCACCGTCAACGGCGGTAATTCCCTTTCCAGTATGTCCAGACAAAAAGGTAAACAGCGAAAAAAATGTGGATTGCAACCATGAAAAATATAGACTAGAGAAATTGATGTCGTGTTATTTGATTTAACATTACAGGGGTTTGACATCAAAGACTTACCGTTTGCAACCGTAATAATATCCTTTGGTTGAATTAATATCGTGTTATTTAATGTGTTTGAACATGTTTTACAATCATGAGAAATTTTTTAATGGATGATGAAAGTAGGTGAGGGTTTTTCTGTTAGCGGTGAATAACATTATGATGAGATTGATGACATGTTTAAGACTTAGTTGCTGTTGCGCTTACTGTCGGAATCCATCGCGACTTCCCTTTATATTTTCACCGCTCGCTTTGTATATCTTATTACGTATGTGTGATCTTTCCGCTGGCACTCTTACTGTCTGGTTATGCTGCGATTTTCCCTTATACTTTTACCGCTCGCTTTGTATATCTTATTACGTATGTGTGATCTTTCCGCTGGCGCCCTTACTGTCTGGTTATGCTGCGACTTTCCCTTATACTTTTACCGCCTGCTTTGTATATCTTATTATGTATGTGTGACATTTTCGCTGGCGCCTTTACTATTTGGTTATGCTGCGACTTTGCTTTATATTTTACCACCTGCTTTGTATATTTTATTACGTATGTATGACATTTCCGTTGGCGCCCTTACTGTTTGGTTATGTTGCGACTTTGCTTTATACTTTTACCGCCTGCTTTGTATATTTATCGCGTATGTGTGACCTTTACGCTTATACCATTATTTTTAGGTCCCTCTTGACTGTCCTTTTTATTTTTACCGCATGCTTTGTATATTGTTACCAAATAGTTGCGCAGCACCGGACGCTAATGATATTTTCCTTTATAGATACCGGCACACTTTGTTTGTTTATCCAATACTTTAACTTAAGTAAGAAGGCAAAGTTCACTTACCTTTGATAACACCTCCGCTGCTGCCTATTTTCTGGTTGCGGTTGGTGGTTCATTGATGTTGACAATCTTTTTTACGACGTAGAAGAACTTGCTGCGCGAACCGAAAGCAAACAAATATTACGATACCGCAGTTATAGTTTCCGGTTTTAGAGTATATTTATAGCCTCGGTTGACTATTTGATTCAGGTTATTATTGAATTTATTACAATAATAATTAATTGGGTGAATATATAAATTTGATATTGTAATTTTATGAAAAACATAATTATTGTGCACTTATATATTGAAGAATTTTTTTAAAAAGTACGAAAACGATACATTATTGCAATATGAACCCGGATATTTCTATGTTACGTGTTAGACATGTGGATATTATCTGAAACTAATTATGTTTACAAACTCGCGTTGCATGCTGGTAATTGTTTACAACTCTTTTCCGAAACTTTGGCTTATTTGATATTGATTGCGCACACCATTTGATTGAAGGATGTTTGCTGATCCTTACAAGCTTGAACTATGTTCTTTATACACAACACTTTTTGTTATTGTTAATACAGCTTGAATTGGAATTGTCATTTATTATTATTATTACCATTATTATTATTATTATTAGAATTATGAAAATAAGTATTATCTTACGTAAATAGAATTGGAACTTGGGCACTTTGAATTACTACTCCGTTGTCAGGATGTATATGACTGGAAGAGAGTTAGTTTTTGTATGTTCCATGAAATTATTAGAAGTATGTGATTGCGTTTTTTTGTATATGAAACTGGTTATAGAAATAATAGTACATAACATGTAGATGCGATCGTTTTTATTGTATTTCCCTATTATTTAAATGTGAAATTACACGTTACAATTTTTTGATATGTATAATAAGTTAATATTTTATTACTAATTGCGGAGACCATATGATTTTAGTTTAATTTTGGATTGTGATATTTAGATTTTAATGTTTAGTGTGTGTATCCTACCAGTTATGTAATCGGCAAGATGGAACAAACAAATTTGAAAATGCGTAGAAGTCTTGTTTACCAACTTAATTTTGCGCTGTTTAGATTTTATATTATATATGCATAATAATAGACATTCCATACATAGGATGAATATATTTGAAACTGAAATTGTATTTTAGATATTTTGGAGGGTGGATTTTAAGCATACCCATTTTTGCTTTGTTAGATACTTATTCTTTTATTTATGGTGCTGCATTTTTATTTATAATATTAATACATAGACATTCATGATATAAGACCCGAATTTAATAATTTTATTACCAATTTAATACAGCTTGTATTCAAAATAATGGTGAGATTATGGATTGTCAAGTCAAACGTGAATTTTACTAATTAAACTATATTTACTACGTATGGCACTAATTTTACTAAAACTTGCAATGGTTTTAAGGTGTTTTGCTTGTATGAAATTAACGTTAGCGGTTTGATTTACATTGGAGTTATTTGAATTATGCTTTGAAATTAGAATTTTTTCTTTATAACGGGAAACTTTATAGTTGAATTTACTTAGAAATTTTGTTTTAGCGTTTGAATGGTATACACGTTTATTGCATGATGGTTATTGTTCTTGCAGGTGAAATGAATATCTGTTTACTGAATGAAGATATGATTACAGAAATATTTGATTTTAGATAGTCTTATCAGGAATTGAATTAAACATTTTACGCTCCAAAGGTTACAATCGAACACTAAATTATCGTTTTAAGTTTTAAGAATGGTTTTAAGTTTATCGTCTGACGATTATGCATGTTAAGGTAACTTGTATCAGAACACTTTGTGGTGACTTTCCCTTTTAAGATGAATGAAACGGTGGAATGATAATGTAGGAGGAAACGAGAGAACCCCGAGAAAATTCCATATGTACGATGTTTGTCCATTACAAACATACATGGTCCAGAATTGAACCAAGAGTATTGACAATACTAACTACGAAGTGTGTTCACTATAAGTAAGAATAGAGGGTATTCCACTGTTTGAAGCGAATTTAATGGGAAATTGTTGATAATTGTAGGGGTAAAAGTTATTCTCTTTATGTGATGGATAGTGTTGCAGAACTATTTATATATTATGTGGACCTAAGACTTACAATGAATAGAGTACCGAGACTATTGATTTAGCCGAAGATTATAGTTGATGCCCTTTATAGGCAGTTTTTAGTTTAAGCTTGTTGAGGAGTGTATTATTATACTTTGAAGTAAATATACTACGGATATTTAATCTTACACTCACAAGTGGACTTGATTCACAAGCCTTTTGGTTAACACTTGAATGTGCTAGCTGATTATTTATTTTCTATGCTGCACAACAATATTTAATGTATATGCTTTATTTGACTCAATTTATATACATTTAAATCACTGACAGAATCATTATAGGTAAAAATTGTTTTCGTCTCAAAATTTTTTTAAAGTGTCTTGATTGTTTACCGTAAAAATATTTTTATGGAGTATATGTGAATTTGATTATATCTAAGACTAGAATATATTGTTATTGACAGAGTATTTGACATAGGTTTAATTGAAGATTGGAATCAGCGATTCACAAATTGACATGTGATGCATGTATGGCACATTGATATTTAGTATAGTGTAGATATATTTAAATTTACAATGCACGATAATATTAGAATTTCACATATTGTGTATTGTGGTAAAAGATTACCGTACAGAACCATCATATGAAGATTTGGCTGATTACACTTTGTATTTTGCTGAACTAGGTCCTTTAGGAGATTAGTTTTGTATAGAGATACAGATTAACAACACGCTATTACTGTATGATGGTGAAAATGATTGATACTTTATTGTTTGGATATTAGATATACAGGTTAATGGTTTCTAGAAAAGAATTCACGAAAACTTGTGTGCATTAAGATTTTGGAATTTCAGATTGCAAGATGGAACTTTGTTTGATGTTATTTGGTTTATTTATGGATGTTGATTTAAATTTGTTGAATTATAATTACACTATTTAAACTTGAAACCTGTTTAATGTGTTATATTCATGTAACATTACCAGAAATAACTACAAATCAGTTTGTTATATAACATTAGGCCTTATTAGAAACTATTTATCAGAATTGGTAACTATATTTGAAATAAGATTGAAGACAAAGAACTATGCTTGAATTTGGCGATGAATAATATTTACTTATTATACTGATTAGAACTTTAATTATGCGTTATGGTACCGCTACTGATTTACTACTTTATTGTTTACATATTGCATGTATTTTAGGATAAATTAGTTTTCTACGACTATTTGTAGATATTACAGTAGGATTGGAATTTATTTTATATTGAAATATGACACAAAATTAAGTATGAACTATTGATAACTAATACTAACTACGGTTTACTAGGAACACAAGTTCAGACTATACTTTGTAGATTTGAAATTACTAGTCTTTTAAGAAGTAGATGGTTACTATGTTTTAAGAGCAAGGACAATTGATTTGTGGAATAGTTACAGCTATTTTATTGGATTGGAGATACTCTATTTATATAACTTTAATTTTTAGTATTGCAATTAGTAGATAGAAATACATTATTTATAAATATTGAGGATACCGAATCTATCTATAAATGGTATGTTTATTAATGTCATTTAGATTTGTTTAACTGGAATCAACTAAAGTAACAGTCTTAACTATGACCAATATTTTGATCCACTGGAGAATGTTTTGAGTTGATATCAGTGAAAATGTACGGTAGAGACTTATTATATCCTTGGAATTATAGTTTTTACTAAGAAACGCTGTGATTATG
Organism: Thermobia domestica; assembly: GCF_964235325.1. NCBI lineage: Eukaryota > Metazoa > Arthropoda > Insecta > Zygentoma > Lepismatidae > Thermobia > Thermobia domestica. The sequence continues at coordinate 195,460,363 of NC_137457.1, forward strand.
AATTATTATGATCTTGAGAGATATATTGATATGTATTGCTTTAATAATAAGAGTTAATTGGTTTAGAATATTAGGATTGACAGGTGATTCCTGGAATATTGTTATTTATTTCTTTATTTTAGATACAAAGCACCACAGCTAGTGACAAGTATTTTCCTTTTGAACTACTGAACACATAAACGACAGTTTGCCACATAGCACTTTATAACATGAATGCATTACAATTACATGTAATGCTAACTGAAGAGTGTACCATCAACATTTAATTAATAGATAGCCAGGCCACCACAAATAGTGACAACTATTGTTTTGTTTAAATCTATTTAAATATAATTGACAGATGGATATGTTTTGCTTTTATAATAAGATATATTTGGTTTACATTTATGGAGACACTTTTGTTTTCAGCATTAGTCACTTATTTTAGATATGAGGCAGCGCAACTAACGACAGCTATTATTTTATTTGAAGTATTAAATACGCGAATGTTAACGTGATTTGTTCTTTGGTCATAAGATGTATTTGCTTTACATTAAAGTTGGATATTGTGATTATTACAATACTGAAATCTATGTATGTTAGATAGAAGGCAATACAACTAGCGACATCTATTAACTTATTTGAATTATTAGAATGTGTGAATACCAGTTTGATTTGTTTCCTTTTCATTATAAGATGTATCAGGTTTACATTTAAGGATTGATATTTGAATAGTATGATACCAAGACTACTCATGTTAGATAGGTGGTAGCACAACTAGCGACATCTGTTGACTTATCTGAATTATTAATTGCATGAATGTCAGATTGAATTGTTTTACTTCAAATATTCATTTATTAAACCATAAATATTTTTAAAATGCCTGTATAGTAACAAGGTATATTGACGTTAAATACGACTCAGTATACGTCATTACCATGTACTACATCGTATTTAAATTATTAGATTTCTGAATGACAGACTAGGACGTTTTGCTGTTATACTAAAGGACTAAATATTTTGAATATTTATTCATTCAATCAATAAATACTAATGGATATGCATAAAATTTGTTTTACATAGCTTTATATTTCATTTATTTGCTGCTTATATTAACTTGTTATTGTAGACATTTTCTTTTGTTAAAGATAAATATAATGTATAAACGCAGGTAAATTGAAATTATATATATATAGCCTACATATTGAATAAATACTGGTTTGATTTACGAGTTGATGAAGTTGATGATGAAGAGTTGAATAAACAAACTGTGAGTTTTATATTTGTATATCAGTAAGTATAACATTAAGGAAAACTTTCTATGAATATGGAATAATTTTCTTGTACTGAAGAACACTGTATCCTTTTTGAACAGAAATTTTTCAAATACATGAAGTTTAAAGAATCATAAAGAATATTTTCAAGTAATTGGCAAAAACCTAAACCGATGAGACATGACTTTATGATGTGGAGATATATCAGGAGAATATGATGGATAAGAAAATAGCAATTTTTACCTTTGAAGACTCTTTATGTATTTTTGTTTGATAGTGACAGCAAGTATTTTTTATTCCAGATTGATTACAGACAAAAAACTATACACAATTTTCACTACTGATGAATTACATGATAATTTAATTGTATTATAGATTATCACATTTACAGTATTAAGTGCTTTGAAAGTTTGAAATTCTCCCAAGACAATGTTTGTGAATAGACGAATGTTATGTTCATTTATTAATGTTTTAATAAACGTATCAATAACGGGATCAACACTTTGTAGGATTTGTTCATAATTTCAGCACATGCAAAGAATAATTTAATTATTTGTAACTATAAGCGCTTGTTTATCTTAGGTGACAGTTTTGAGACTATATTGACTTTAACAATTGCATAGAATTGTTTTCATTATAATGATTCCTTTATTTTCTGCAAGATATGTTTTATGTTACGTTTGTTGATCCTATTTCTTCAGTATAGTGAAAAATGTTTTAACTGTATTGTGATATTTGAATGAAAATGATAAAATGATAACAACCAATTTGTTTATTATTTGAGGTTCATTTGATGAAGAGTATGAAGGATATGAGGCTGTAATGAAAGAGAAGTTGGATTGATTGTGTTGGCTGGATGTCTATAGAAATATGTGCAACTGAGTTGTGTGAAGATGTATTGAATGAAATCAGCAAAAGCTTTAGCTTTGGAGGAGTCTGTCTATATAGGTAAGGCATCATTTGATACTTGATATGCTGTTTTATTATGTTTTCCGCAAAGAGCATTGTTTCCAGTACTTGTTAGGACGAGTGACATTGGAGAGTATTACATATTTTAATCCGACACCATAGCTTTTAACCACAGATGTAATTCTTGACCATCCTTTGAAGTTGTCGGTGATGACGGAGTGATTCTGCATTTTTGTGCGTTGATAGTCACGCTAAAATTGTCGAGAGCGAATGATAAATGTGAGATACTTTGTTGGCAATGTTGGTCGATAACGCGTTGATGTAGTTACTGGTATGTAAAATGTACTAGGTTCTTCGATTGAAGATGTGTTGGTATGAATGTCATGATACAGTTCATCCATTGATGTACGGTTGTAATGGGTCTACTGTTGACGATAAATATGTTTGTATTGTTCACAGTTGAATTTGTCAAAACGGATGCTATCTTCGAAATTTTGTAGATTGAGTCGTATGATGAGTACTAAGTTGTAATTTGATCGGAAGAGGCTCACTTCCTAATGGATCGAGAACATCAATTTGGATTTGTGAAACATGATTAACAGAAGTAATGACAACATCTGGTATGCTTTGTGATACAGGCCTAGGGGGTTTGGAAGATCATAAATGATACAAGGTATGTAAGTTATGACAAAGGTTTGAAAGGTAGATTTGTCTTTTTCTGATCTGCTGTGCATTTTGAACTTGTTCATAATTATGAATTTATTATAATTATCGGAAATGTGTTGCACGATTAGAGTAGGTAGCAGTTTTACAGGTCTGATATAAACTGTAGCAACGATTATAGGTATATTACGGAAGTATAAAGTAATGATGAGATATTCAGGAAGATCTGGCAGCCTACAAAAGTGTTGGCGTGATGGAATACGTGGAGAAAATTCCTAAACTGTTCATCCATTTGTGCGTCTCCTAGGAAGGTGCTAGCCTGTAGAATTATTGTATATCCAGAAAAATGAAAAATGATGGACGGAGTGAGAAAGGTTTCGTTAGGGATAAACACTACAGCTCTTTCTTCCACTAGCAGCGCTTTGAATAAAGCTTTATTTTGATGAATGGATCTAATATTGAGAAATATAAAGACTATATCCATGATCAGTAGGTTAGACAGTAGTTTCCAAAGGTAACGTATGAAAATACATATTTTGACCAGAATAAGTAGTATGAAATGTAACATGGAACATTTTGTTTGCTGCGTGGGTGATTTGTTTTAAGACATGTGAACGATGAATTGGTTGAATATTTGAAGAGCAAGCGTTAGAAAGGTAACATTATTGCGTACTGTTATAGAAGAGTCCAGTGATTGTAGTACGTTTGCAGAATAGTTGTATATACGTAGTGGTATCACCTACTCAGGGTGAACCTTGGTATGGACGGATTTGCCTTTACACTTGTAACTATATGTCGGGTGTTGCTCATGGCAAGTGTAACAATTTGAGGGTTGTAGATTGGGATATGAATGACTGGAGTGATCACCAGATCAATAGTTGCAGTCAGAAGTATTTGTGCATATTGCGGTAGAGTGTTGATAATATGTATAGTATTTTTCGCATTGAAGTGTTTGGCGGTGTTGGTGACCGTGAAAGTTTAACTCTCTTTTTTGTTATAAATGTATGCCCCATTAGTTAGAAGAGAATCATTAGTGGTTTGAGAAGGTGTTACTACTTGAACAATGTACGTGGGAAATGTAACATTTCTGATTCGTATAACCTACAGGAGTGTGTCTCCTTCATAGGTAAGTTTCTCCTGAATTTCTTTATTGGTATAAGGATCAACACCGCCATTCATCACGGAAAGGAGAGGAGAACGGCGAGGTGGTGGTATTGGTTTGCCTTGAGATGCATTGTGATTAGTAAGTTTAACATTTTGTCGAAGGTATCTATATGCACTTTGTTTTTATAGTGATGATCAAGTTTGTATTTTCTGTTTTGAAAATAAAGCCGTTCCTAGTTTTGACTATTTCTTTGAGTGACGCACGAGGAATGTATCTGTACAGTTGTAGAGCAACTTGTTTCTCAGTTGAGAAACGTTAATCAGAAACGAGTACATTGATTGAGATAAAGTTCGAGGTAAAGTTGGAGCCGCAGTAGAATTTGTTTCCATGTTCATAGTGCTGTCCACTATATCTAGTGTAGCGTGTGCTTTCTTTGCAGCTGGTGAGAATTACAAGCGGTTAGAATAAGTCTGCATGATTGAAGAGCGGGAAGCCACGTACATAACAGCTTTTCGTACGTCCAGATATTGTTTGTGACTGCACCTGCATTTCTTCCACTTTAGTGGAGCCACCAGGAAGTTTACGCTAATTATTGTTAGCTAGTAAGGTTACGATTGATGCTTTGATACATTTTGACAGTTTATACTTGGGAGTTGGCATTAAGAAAGATATGGCAGAGAATTTTTATTATCGATAGATGCACCATATTATAATTAACAAAAACATTGATATGTTATGAAATATGGATAGTTTAATTGAGACGTTAATGTGTTTTAGGTTCTGATAAGAACTATTTGATTTATAATATCACACAACAATACTTGATTGGTATATTAGTGTTATTCATATGAAATAGATACAGCATATCGTATCTAGTATCAATAATTATATTATTTTAAATATGACAAGCAAACATGATAGATGCTAATTTAACTCTTAAAATAAGATATGGTTAATGAATTCTTGTGGATTAATGAAAAAAAATGAAATGAAATCTTTGAGTTTTACGTCTTACGGTTATGACGGTTAGGCTAAAGGAGACGGTGATGATTATGAGTAATGAATGAAAAAGGTGGAATGAAGAATGTGGTAGAAAATGTGAGAACCCCGAGAAAACCAACGCACACGGTGATTGTCCACCAAAAAGTTCTTATGGATTTGGTTACTACAGAACCGTTATGTATCAACATTAAATATTAAGCATCATACCAATTGACAAATATTATCATATTCGAAATTTCAACTGCATAATTGTCAGACTGAAATGTTTAGTTTCACAAAAGTTACGTAAATTACAATATTAAATCAAGAGTAATCAATATTATACAAATTTAAAACAATAATGTAAAACTGAAAAAAGTGCAGAACTAAAACTAAAAATACAACTTGAAAAACAAAAAACGAAAAAATTAAAACGGAAAATGAAAAAGTGTAGAAGTAAAATCAAAACTGCAACTTGAAAACAAAAATAATAAAACAAAATAAAAATGCAGAAACAAAAATGTAGAATCGAAATAAAAAAAACTGAAAACAATATTCAAAATGCAAGTCTTGCAATGAATTTGCAATTGCACACTCTGGTTGCTCCACTAAAGTGGAAGAAATGCAGGTGCAGTCACAAACAATATCTGGTCGTACCAAAAGCTCTGTTATGTATGTGGCTTCCCGCTCTTCAATCATGCAGACTTATTCTAACCGCTTGTAATTCTCACCAGCTGCAAGGAAAGCACACGCTACACTAGATATAGTGGACAACACTATGAACATGGAAACAAATTCTACTGCGGCTCCAACTTTACCTCGAACTTTATCTCAATCAATGTACTCGTTTCTGATGACCAGTTTCGATTAACGTTTCTCAACTGAGAAACAAGTTGCTCTACAACTGTACAGGTACATTTCTCGTGCGTCACTCAAAGAAATAGTCAAAACTACGAACGGCTTTATTTACAAAACAGAAAATACAAACTTGATCATCACTATAAAAACAAAGTGCATATAGATACCTTCGACAAAATGTTAAACTTACTAACCACAATGCATCTCATGGCAAACAAATACCACCACCTTGCCGTTCTCCTCCCCTTTTCGTGATGAATGGCGGTGTTGATCCTTATACCATAAACAAATTCAGGAGGAACTTACCTATGAAGGAGACATACTCCTGAAGGTTATACGAATTAGAAATGTTACATGTCCCACGTACATTGTTCAAGTAGTAACACCTTCTCAAACCACTAATGATTCTCTTCTAACTAATGGGGCATACATTTATAACAAAAAAGAGAGTTAAACTTTCACGGTCACCAACACCGCCTAACACTTCAATGCGAAAAATACTCTACCGCAATATGCACAAATACTTCTGACTGCAGCTATTGATCTGGTGATCACTCCAGTCATTCATATCCCAATCTACAACCCTCAAATTGTTACACTTGCCATGAGCAGCACCAGACATATTGTTACAAGTGTAAAGGCAAATCCGTCCATACCAAGGTTCACCCTGAGTAGATGATACCACTACGTATATACAACTATTCTGCAAACGTTCTACAATCACTGGACTCTTCTATAACAGTACGCAATAATATTACCTTTCTAACGCTTGCTCTTCAAATATTCAACCAATTCATCGTTCACATGTCTTAAAGCAAATCACCCACGCAGCAAAAAAAAAGTTCCATGTTACATTTCATACTACTTATTCTGGTCAAAATATGTATTTTCATACGTTACCTTTGGAAACTACTGTCTAACCTACTGATCATGGATATAGTCTTTATATTTCTCAATATTAGATCCATTCATCAAAATAAAGCTTTATTCAAAGCGCTGCTAGTGGAAGAAAGAGCTGTAGTGTTTATCCTTAACGAAACCTTTCTCACTCCGTCCATCATTTGTCATTTTTCTGGATATACAATAATTCTACAGGCTAGCACCTTCCTAGGAGACGCACAAATGGATGAACAGTTTAGGAATTTTCTCCACGTATTCCATCACGCCAACACTTTTGTAGGCTGCCAGATCTTCCTGAATATCTCATCATTACTTTATACTTCCGTAATATACCTATAATCGTTGCTACAGTTTATATCAGACCTGTAAAACTGCTACCTACTCTAATCGTGCAACACATTTCCGGTAATTATAATAAATTCATAATTATGAACAAGTTCAAAATGCACAGCAGATCAGAAAAAGACAAATCTACCTTTCAAACCTTTGTCATAACTTACATACCTTGTATCATTTATGATCTTCCAAACCCCCTAGGCCTGTATCACAAAGCATACCAGATGTTGTCATTACTTCTGTTAATCATGTTTCACAAATCCAAATTGATGTTCTCGATCCATTAGGAAGTGAGCCTCTTCCGATCAAATTACAACTTAGTACTCATCATACGACTCAATCTACAAAATTTCGAAGATAGCATCCGTTTTGACAAATTCAACTGTGAACAATACAAACATATTTATCGTCAACAGTAGACCCATTACAACCGTACATCAATGGATGAACTGTATCATGACATTCATACCAACACATCTTCAATCGAAGAACCTAGTACATTTTACATACCAGTAACTACATCAACGCGTTATCGACCAACATTGCCAACAAAGTATCTCACATTTATCATTCGCTCTCGACAATTTTAGCGTGACTATCAACGCACAAAAATGCAGAATCACTCCGTCATCACCGACAACTTCAAAGGATGGTCAAGAATTACATCTGTGGTTAAAAGCTATGGTGTCGGATTAAAATATGTAATACTCTCCAATGTCACTCGTCCTAACAAGTACTGGAAACAATGCTCTTTGCGGAAAACATAATAAAACAGCATATCAAGTATCAAATGATGCCTTACCTATATAGACAGACTCCTCCAAAGCTAAAGCTTTTGCTGATTTCATTCAATACATCTTCACACAACTCAGTCGCACATATTTCTATAGACACCCAGCCAACACAATCAATCCAACTTCTCCTTCATTACAGGCTCATATCCTTCATACTCTTCATCAAATGAACCTCTAATAATAAACAAATTGGTTGTTATCATTTTATCATTTTCATTCAAATATCACAATACAGTTAAAACATTTTTCACTATACTGAAGAAATAGGATCAACAAACGTAACATAAAACATATCTTGCAGAAAATAAAGGAATCATTATAATGAAAACAATTCTATGCAATTGTTAAAGTCAATATAGTCTCAAAACTGTCACCTAAGATAAACAAGCGCTTATAGTTACTAATAATTAAATTATTCTTTGTATGTGCTGAAACTATGAACAAATAATACAATGTGTTGATCCCGTCATTGATACGTTTATTAAAACATTAATAAATGAACATAACATTCGCCTATTCACAAACATTGTCTTGGGAGAATTTCAAACCTTCAAGGCACTTAATACTGTAAATGTGATAATCTATAATACAATTAAATTATCATGTAATTCATCAGTAGTGAAAATAGTTTATAGTTTTTTGTCTGTAATCAATCTGGAATAAAAAATACTTGCTGTCACTATTAAACAAAAATACATAAAGAGTCTTCAAAGGTAAAAATTGCTATTTTCTTATCCATCATATTCTCCTGATATATCTCCACATCATAAAGTCATGTCTCGTCGGTTTAGGTTTTTGCCAATTACTTGTAAATATTCCTTATGGTTCTTTAAACTTTGTGTATTTGTAAAATTTCTGTTCAATAAGGATACAGTGTTCTTCAGTACAAGAAAATCATTCCATATTCATAGAAAGTTATCCTTAATGTTATGCTTACTGATATACAAATATAAAACTTGTGAGTTTATTCAACTCTTCATCATCAACTCGTAAATCAAACCAGTATTTATTCAATATGTAGGCTATAAATATATAATTTCAATTTACCTGCGTTTATACAATTATATTTATCTTATCAAATTTCTTTAACAAAAGAAAATGTCTACAATAACAAGTTAATATAAGCAGCAAATAAATGAAATATAAAGTTATGTAAAAGAAAATATAAAGTTATATAAAAGAATGAATAAATATTCAAAATAATTATTCTTTTAGTATAACAGCAAAACGTCCTAGTCTGTCATTCAGAAATCTAATAATTTAAGTACGATATAGTACATGGTAATGACGTATACTGAGTCGTATTTAACGTCAATATACCTTGTTACTATACAGGCATTTTAAAAATATTTATGGTTCAATAAATGAATATTTGAAGTAAAACAATTCAATCTGACATTCATGCAATTAATAATTCAGATAAGTCAACAGATGTCGCTAGTTGTGCTACCTCCTATCTAACATGAGTAGTCTTGGTATCATACTAATCAAATATCAATCCTTAAATGTAAACCTGATACATCTTATAATGAAAAGGAAACAAATCAAACTGGTATTCACACATTCTAATAATTCAAATAAGTTAATAGATGTCGCTAGTTGTATTGCCTTCTATCTAACATACATAGATTTCAGTATTGTAATAATCACAATATCCAACTTTAATGTAAAGCAAATACATCTTATGACCAAAGAACAAATCACGTTAACATTCGCGTATTTAATACTTCAAATAAAATAATAGCTGTCGTTAGTTGCGCTGCCTCATATCTAAAATAAGTGACTAATGCTGAAAACAAAAGTGTCTCCATAAATGTAAACCAAATATATCTTATTATAAAAGCAAAACATATCCATCTGTCAATTATATTTAAATAGATTTAAACAAAACAATAGTTGTCACTATTTGTGGTGGCCTGGCTATCTATTAATTAAATGTTGATGGTACACTCTTCAGTTAGCATTACATGTAATTGTAATGCATTCATGTTATAAAGTGCTATGTGGCAAACTGTCGTTTATGTGTTCAGTAGTTCAAAAGGAAAATACTTGTCACTAGCTGTGGTGCTTTGTATCTAAAATAAAGAAATAAATAACAATATTCCAGGAATCACCTGTCAATCCTAATATTCTAAACCAATTAACTCTTATTATTAAAGCAATACATATCAATATATCTCTCAAGATCATAATAATTCATAATCACAGCGTTTCTTAGTAAAAACTATAATTCCAAGGATATAATAAGTCTCTACCGTACATTTTCACTGATATCAACTCAAAACATTCTCCAGTGGATCAAAATATTGGTCATAGTTAAGACTGTTACTTTAGTTGATTCCAGTTAAACAAATCTAAATGACATTAATAAACATACCATTTATAGATAGATTCGGTATCCTCAATATTTATAAATAATGTATTTCTATCTACTAATTGCAATACTAAAAATTAAAGTTATATAAATAGAGTATCTCCAATCCAATATAATAGCTGTAACTATTCCACAAATCAATTGTCCTTGCTCTTAAAACATAGTAACCATCTACTTCTTAAAAGACTAGTAATTTCAAATCTACAAAGTATAGTCTGAACTTGTGTTCCTAGTAAACCGTAGTTAGTATTAGTTATCAATAGTTCATACTTAATTTTGTGTCATATTTTAATATAAAATAAATTCCAATCCTACTGTAATATCTACAAATAGTCGTAGAAAACTAATTTATCCTAAAATATATGCAATATGTAAACAATAAAGTAGTAAATCAGTGGCTGTACCATAACACATAATTAAAGTTCTAATCAGTATAATAAGTAAATATTATTCATCGCCAAATTCAAGCATAGTTCTTTCTCTTCAATCTTATTTCAAATATAGTTACCAATTCTGATAAATAGTTTCTAATAAGGCCTAATGTTATATAACAAACTGATTTGTAGTTGTTTCTGGTAATGTTACATGAATATAATACATTAAACAGGTTTCAAGTTTAAATAGTGTAATTATAATTCAACAAATTTAAATCAACATCCACAAATAAACCAAATAACATCAAACAAAGTTCTATCTTGCAATCTGAAATTCCAAAATCTTAATGCACACAAGTTTTCGTGAATTCTTTTCTAGAAACCATTAACCCGTATATCTAATATCCAAACAATAAAGTATCAATCATTTTCACCATCATACAGTAATAGCGTGTTGTTAATCTGTATCTCTATACAAAACTAATCTCCTAAAGGACCTAGTTCAGCAAAATACAAAGTGTAATCAGCCAAATCTTCATATGATGGTTCTGTACGGTAATCTTTTACCACAATACATAATATGTGAAATTCTAATATTATCGTGTATTGTAAATTTAAATATATCTACACTATACTAAATATCAATGTGCCATACATGCATCACATGTCAATTTGTGAATCACTGATTCCCAACTTCAATTAAACCTATGTCAAATACTCTGTCAATAACAATATATTCTAGTCTTAGTTATAATCAAATTCAAATGTACTCCATAAAAATATTTTACGGTAAACAATCAAAACACTTTAAAAAATTTCGAGACAAAAACAATTTTTACCTATAATGATTCTGTCAGTGATTTACATGTATATAAATTGAGTCAAATACAGCATATACATTAAATATTGTTGTGCAGCATAGAAAATAAATAATCAGCTAGCACATTCAAGTGTTAACCAAAAGGCTTGTGAATCAAGCCCACTTGTGAGTGTAAGATTAAATAGCCGTAGTATATTTACTTCAAAGTATAATAATACACTCCTCAACAAGCTTAAACTAAAAACTTCCTATAAAAGGCATCAACTATAATCTTCGGCTAAATCAGTAGTCTCGGTACTGTATTCAATGTAAGTCTTAAGTCCACATAATAAATAAATACTTCTGCAACACTATCCATCACATAAAGTGAATAACTTTTACCCCTACAATTATCAACAATTTCCCATTAAATTCGCTTCAAACAGTGGAATACTCTCTATTCTTACTTATAGTGAACACACTTCGTAGTTAGTATTGTCAATACTCTTGGTTCAATTCTGGACCATGTATGTTTGTAATGGACAAACATCGTACATATGGAACTTTCTCGGGGTTCTCTCGTTTCCTCCTACATTATCATTCCTCCGTTTCATTCATCTTAAAAGGGAAAGTCACCATAAACTGTTCTGATAGAAGTTACCTTAACATGCATAATCGTAGGATTATAAACTTAAAATTATTTACTGTTCGATTGTAACCTCTGGAGCGTAAAATGTTTAATTCAATTCCTGATAAGACTATCAAAAATCAAATATTTCTGTAATCATATCTTCATTCAATAAACAGATATTCATTTCACCTACAAGAACAATAACCATCATGCAATAAACGTATATACCATTCAAACGATAAAACAAATTTCTAAGTAAATTCAACTATAAAGTTTCCCATTATAAAGAAAAAATTCTAATTTCAAAGCATAATTCAAATAACTCCAATGTAAATCTAACCGCTAATGATAATTTCATACAAGCAAAACACCTTAAAACCATTGCAAGTTCTAGTAAAATTAGTGCCATACGTAGTAAATATAGTTTAATTAGTAAAATTCACGTTTGACTTGACAATCCATAATCTCACCATTATTTTGAATACAAGCTGTATTAAATTGGTAATAAAATTATTAAATTCGGGTCTTATATCATGAATGTCTATGCATTAATATTATAAATAAAAATGCAGCACCATAAATAAAAGAATAAGTATCTAACAAAACAAAAATGGGTATGCTTAAAATCCACCCTCCAAAATATCTAAAATACAATTTCAGTTTCAAATATATTCATCCTATGTATGGAATGTCTATTATTATGCATATATAATATAAAATCTAAACAGCGCAAAATTAAGTTGGTAAACAAGACTTCTACGCATTTTCAAATTTGTTTGTTCCATCTTGCCGATTACATAACTGGTAGGATACACACACTAAACATTAAAATCTAAATATCACAATCCAAAAGTAAACTAAATTCATATGGTCTCCGCAATTAGTAATAAGATATTAACTGTATTATACATATCAAATAATTGTAACGTGTAATTTAACATTTAAATAATAGGGGCATGCAATAAAAACAATCGCATCTACATGTTATGTACTGTTACTTCTATATTCAGTTTCATATACAAAAAAACGCAATCACATAGTTCTAATAATTTCATGGAACATACAAAAACTAACTCTCTTCCAATCATATATGTCCTGACAACGGAGTAGTAATTCAAAGAGCCCAAGTTCGAATTCTATTTACGTAAGATAATACTTATTTTCATAATAATAATAATAATAATAATAATAATAATAATAATAATAATAAATGACAATTCCAATTCAAGCTGTATTAACAATAACAAAAAGTGTTGTGTATAAAGAACATAGTTCAAGCTTGTAAGGATCAGCAAACATCCTTCAATCAAATGGTGTGCGCAATCAATATCAAATAAGCCAAAGTTTCGGAAAAGAGTTGTAAACAATTACCAGCATGCAACGCGAGTTTGTAAACATAGTTTGTTTCAGATAATATCCACATGTCTAACACGTAACATAGAAATATCCGGCTACATATTGCAATGATGTATCGTTTTCGTACTTTTTAAAAAAATTCTTCAATACATACGTGCACAATAATTATGTTTTTCATAAAATTACAATATCTAATTTATATATTCACCCAATTAATTATTATTTTATTAAATTCAATAATAACCTGAATCAAATAGTCAACCGAGGTTATAAATATACCCTAAAACCGCAAACTATAACTGCGGTATCGTAATATTTGTTTGCTTTCGGTTCGCGCAGCAAGTTCTTCTACGTCGTAAAAAAGATTGTCAACATCAATGAACCACCAACCGCAACCAGAAAATAGGCAGCAGCAGAGGTGTTATCAAAGGTAAGTGAACTTTGCCTTCTTACTTAAGTTAAAGTATTGGATAAACAAACAAAGTGTGCCGGTATCTATAAAGGAAAATATCATTAGCGTCCGGTGCTGCGCAACTATTTGGTAACAATATACAAAGCATGCGGTAAAAATAAAAAGGACAGTCAAGAGGGACCTAAAAATAATGGTATAAGCGTAAAGGTCACACATACGCGATAAATATACAAAGTAGGCGGTAAAAGTATAAAGCAAAGTCCCAACATAACCAAACAGTAAGGGCGCCAACGGAAATGTCATACATACGTAATAAAATATACAAAGCAGGCGGTAAAATATAAAGCAAAGTCGGAGCGTAACCAAACAGTAAAGGCGCCAGCGAAAATGCCCACATACATAATAAGATATACAAAGCAGGCGGTAAAAGTATAAGGGAAAGTCGCAGCATAACCAGACAGTAAGGGCGCCAGTGGAAAGATCACACATACGTAATAAGATATACAAAGCGAACAGTGAAAGTATAAAGGGAAGTCGCGATGGATTCCGACAGTAAGCGCAACAGCAACAAAATCTTAAACATGTCATCAACCTCATCATAATGTTATTCACCGTTAACAGGAAAACCCTCACCTACTTTCATAATCCTTTAAAAAAAAATTCTCATTATTGTAAGACATGTTCAAACCCATTAAATAACACGATATCAATTCAACTAAATTATATTATCACGGTTGCAAACGGTGAGTCTTTGATGTCAAACCCCTGTAATGGTAAATCAAATAACACGACATCAATTTCTCTAGTCTATATTTTTCATGGTTGCAATCCACATTTTTTCGCTGTTTACCTTTTGTCAGGACCTACTCTTTCCGACCGCGACTTCCGACTGCGGAAACTTTCTCGCTCTTAATTCTTAAATTAAATCACATTATATTGCAGTTACTACTGAAACAGTTATTTATGAAATACAAATAAAATTGTAAAATTTTTCTCGACAAACCGAAAAAGAACTCATAACTAGACGTAAATTAAGCCTCTTAATATATTCATAAGAAATAAGCGCTTAACTTGCGCTACACCATAGGATGTAACGAAACTTTTATTTGTGAAATATGAACAATATCGCCCGAGTAGTTTTTGATAAAATCGGCCGAAATGTATTTCATCTTCAAGAGGAAACCACCGCACAATGACCATACTTTTCTTTTATTGCCGCTCGAAACTTTAAAAAAAAGTTTTTTTAGATACGTATACAACATATAAATGAATAAAAAATAAACAATAAAAGCTCTCGGTTATTACTGATAACAAATGACTTGTACATTTTTGGGCGCATTAGAAATTCGCTTTCCTGGAGAACTACGCATGAGAATTTACCGTCAGTCATTTCATTTCGTCCAGTTTAATATCGTCTATCGATTGATAAATCCTTGCACAGGATTGCTAATACGGTCGCCATCTGCACTGCTTGCACGCTTGATGCAAATAAATGATTCTAGTTTCCATCAGTTGCTACTTAATGATTTATATCAACACAATACGAACTCCTCAAATATTTGCACATAAGTGGTACGGAGTTTGGTAGGCAAACTGGAAAATAATAAAAAATAAATGAATTAAAAAATTCGTTAAATTACAGCTTTTAATCAGGCATGATTTTAATCTATAGTTTACAGTGATGCAAAGGCTTGGAAAACAACTGGTAATAAAGGTAAAGAAAAATTAAACTTCACGAGTTAACCATTATTTTGGGCTATATCTCATTAACCATAATTATGTTGTTCTGTTGCAAGTGTCATTTTGAAAAGTGATAAAGATATGTTTTAACATGAGATCATCTTAATAGGTTAGGTGGTATTTATACGTTAACTTTTAAATTTTAAAACGTTTTTCTCGATTTTTCGAAACCTACGCGTTAACACTTACACTTATCAATATAACACTGTTTAGCACGGTGAGACATATTGATTGGTATGCCCCATATTCGGACTTTTTTGTTATATACTAATAATATTGTTGAATTTTCTTTAGAAAATGTGATTAAAGTATAATTTATGATTTAAATGAAGGTTAAACCTCGGCCATACACTACTTTCTCATTTGAAAACTCTAGGGAGAGTCTCCATCCCAACAAATCTCCGTTCATGATACATGTAATGCTATTTTCTAGTATGTAACAACAATGCATGTTTTCCCCATCATTTGCTCTCAGTAGAACGCAGAAACCCTCGGACTCATCACGCTTTTTTTTGATCAGCAGTACATGTTTCAAATTGAGTGCTGAGTATCCCCTTTACACCAACCCAACACGTGTGGTCCCTAACCTTGTTATCACCATATGATTCCACTACACACGGATTTTTTCTCGCTTCTTCGCTTATCTGAGCTCCATATAGCATCCGCTTCCCCATTTTCGATCCAATCTGTCAAGTGATGTATATGAGTCCACATGGATAGCAGCTAAATCTGATGCACAAACACACACACACATACAACGAAAATTTACGTACTCTGTATTTCCCTTCCGCAGGCAAAACATGTGCAAAATAATGAAAATTACTTCCATCATTTCAAACTCTCAATTGTGGAAATGTTCTGATAAAGGAAACAAAAAATATTGACATTTTATCTTTCAGGTGGATCACCACCCAGAAGTCAGTACATATTTTAGCTCATTGCCTTAACTACTGTGCAATGAAACGTTACATATTATAAATATTGTACTATAAGATAGAGTAATGTTTCAGCTGCAGCACAAGACACTGACTTATTTGGTTGTCTCTCCTGATATCGAAAAATCTAACAAATAAAAGAAAATATTTGATTCGTTTTACAATGAGCACACAAGATGGCACTTCCTGTAAGATCTTACAAGAATTGCTCAGTTTTACGAAATGTTTATTTTTATGTGTAAAAGATTTTAAAGTAACGATCTTATTACGAAATAGATATATTGTTTGACCTTTTTTCGTGTCATGTTTAATATTTTATTTAAATATTAATTTACAATTAAGGAAATAGATTTTGAGACGAAACTTGCGCAGAACGTCATAATGCGTTGTTGCCAAATGTGTATGTTTCCTGTAGTAGTCACAATAAGGAAATTCCTGGATTATAGCGTTGCAGTTCGAGAAGCACAATTGCGGTAAGGGTCGAAGGCTAATTTCTATATTAAGTACCCAAGCAGAATTCCATGATTAGTTCCTTTATTATCTGGCATTAATAAACACTCGACACTATCTGGCAACGCCACAGTATTTAAGCAGCGTTTAGCATAGCACTGGGAACACCTAGTTATAAAATTGTTAAACCTAATTCATCAAATAGACAAAAATCATGGCCTGCACTTTATCGATGTAGTAATGAAACATTAGATTCATGGCAACCGTTACAGGGAGATATCACATGTTCCTCCCAAGAATGAAGAGTGTATAAGTAATCTCTAGTAGTAAGAATATGTTTTAAGATATGTTTCCGATATTTTCGAAATCCTTTTTCCTACCCAGGAAGTGCTTTTTTATTTACATCACACAATATACGAATATGTTGATTAGTTCATTTTATTTGTGTGATCACTGAATAAATGTTTCTTCTAACAACAATGTTTCCACTCGGGTAGAAATTTTTCTAAAGACTGAGGATATATCTTCTTGTTATGAGCATTTAAAGTACCTTTCAAAGATCTGATTTATAGTAATGTTCATTACGTTTTAAGTATGCTCTGAGTAGTGTTGCCTCAGGACAAGATTTCAGGCTTCTTGAAAGAAAAACGGTGTTGTAGTAGTACTGCTTCACCTCGAATAGTTTGCCTTTACAGAGATCTGTCTAGTCTTACCATTTGACTGAAGAAGTGTCTTGTTTTGTGGGTAACTTGAAACCTGAATCCCATCACGATTACCTTTGCACTATGTTAGGTAATTTATATAATTCATTTCTTCCTCTATTTAAGGTTTCATCTATAGATTTGAAGGACTCAAGTGAACAGTTCACACTCACTATTACAGTGCAGTATCAACTTTATGGCATCCAGGTTTTAAAGTTGTGTGCAAGAAAGAAAAAGAAAAACGATGGAGACACGCAGTAGAATCACTATCACATATATAAAGGAGCGATCAAATGAAATCCGTTTGACACCCCTGCTAGGAACAGAGTATGACATTGTATTGGGTTGTCGTAGTGGCTCGTTGTGGCATATGTATCTGAGGCATTAGTGTATTAATCTAATTACGAAGCGTTTCCATCCTTGCAGAAATAAGGTCAGAACTATGGAATTTACCATCTCAAATCTGTCCAAGTCGGATCAAGAGCAGTCCCTAAGTTTCTTAGTGCGGAGAGATGTCAGCCGGCTGAGGCAATTTCTGTGAATGAAAGACATCTAGGGAGTTACATCTGCAGCGTCTTGGAGTGGAAACATGTTTTGCACAGGTCGAACAACAAGAAACAATGTTCCTCGTTATGGCCGGGCGTTCGTTGTACAAAATGCAAACACATCACTAAATTCTTTCGAAAAACGCATTAAACTTAACATATTATTGTCAACCAATAAAAAATCTTTCAAAGCGAGAGCAAAGGAGATTTAGACTGCCTGACCTTACGTAATCTTCTGTAATTGCGATTGTGAATGTTTCCGAACTGTAAACCGAGTGTACAACATCTTAGACGTGCTCTTAGTGGTTTCTTTGAGCTTCATTTGCTCATGATAAATGTGTAACGTTGTAGTGGGACAGAAATTACTGAACGTGCATTAAGATGAACGTGAAATTTAAGGATGTTTACAGGTAGTAAGTATTTAAATGTATGTAAGTATTCAATACGAAACTTTAGTAGCATACAGGCGTCCAGTGTCCACTAGTCTTATGATCAATATAATGAGTAAAACAATTTTACATATTTAATAGAAATTTAGTTGTTTTAAAATTATATTAGGTGAAGTTTTATTATGTGAAGTTATTATATATTCAAAATGCCTACACAGAACTCAGCATTACAAAAGGAAGTTGGTACAAAGGCAATAATTAGGAAAGAATCAGTTAGTTATTAGTGAAAGAACTATTCCCAAATAAGACAGATAGTAAGGTGACAAGAGTTAAACACATAATAAGACACTAAATGAAATGATAAATAAGCTGAAAGAGAACAAGAAAGAAGAATAAGACAAATTTATAGAACACGAAATCGGAGAAATTAAATCAAAGCTAACAAAGAATCGTCTGGCTCACATGGAATGAAAACGGAAGAAATTATAGAACTAAGAAAACAATTTATACCAGTATTAACCAGGATCTATAATGAATACTTAAAAGAGTATAAAGTACTAAAGAATTGAAAGAGTTGACATTGATTATTTCTTAAAATAATAACCCTAGAATCCCTGAATCATAAAGACCAATATATTTAATAAATATAATAGGTAAAGGTTTACAAAAATTAATATTAATAAGGATAAATGAACACAGGCAAAAAGTAGGAATGTATGGAATCCAGTTTGGATACAGAAAGGCAAAATTGACTGAATTAACTAACTAACTCTATGGTCTATGGAACTGGAAGGTTAAATGCCGCGGTTACAATAATCTCTTCACTGACTTCTATCCTTAGCCAGCTGGATCCAGTTTCTACTTTGTATTCTTATTTATGCGAGATCCAACTCAATATTGTCCTCCCACCTGCGTCTAGGTCTTCCTAATGGTCGTTTTCCGATTGGTCTTCCAGTTAAGAGTTTGAAAGCGTTCATACTTTCTTCCATCCTAGCTGCATGACCTGCCGAACTGAGCCTTCTTGTCTTGATGACCTTAACAATGTTCGGTAAACTGTATAAATTATGTAGTTACTCGTTCCGCTGTTCTCCATTCCCGTTTATCTTGGGTCCGAATATTCGTCTCAGGATCTTGTTCTCAAATGCTTTTAGTGTACTTTCTTCCCTTAGAGTATATGACCATGTTTTGCAACTATACAGGACAACAGGCAAGATTATCGTTTTGTATATTTTAAGCTTAAAATTCCTCGACAGAATTCGTGACGACAAGAGATTTTGAACTGAACAATAACACGGATTCCTTGCTTTTAGTAGACATTTAATTTCTTGGTGAATATGGTTTTTGGTCTGTTAATATTGATCCTAAATATTTGAAAGAAAACCTGCACTAGAAAAACTAGAAGAACTATAAAAAATGACTGAATATATAGTAAATAAAACACTGCATATGGTAGAAATGCTCAACAAGATATTCTAAATCATAATATTTGCAGACGTGAGCGACGCATTTAACAATTTGTGGTACCCAACATTATTCAACATGAGTAGACAACAAAATTACCCAGAAAATCTATATTATTCATAGACAGATTAATAGAAAAACAGGAAAGTAATGATAACAAATGATGCGTAAAACATACAGAAAATAACAACAAATGATGTTCTCAAGGTTCAATGTGTGATCCCACATTCTCGGATCCCTACGGAACCGTATCTCCAAAAACTAGAATGTATCCCAGAAGTTAAAGGCATTGTAGCACATACCGATATTATACTAATTTTATTTGGAGGAGACAACACAAACGAAATTAAAAACTTAATAATATGATAATTATTGCAACACCATAGTAGCAATTTAATGTACTGGGAAGGAAATAAAACCAACTACAACCAAGCTGTGGCTACTACTGTCTCGAGATAGGTTTGATTTTATTATATCAAGTGATTTGTTGTGAAAATAATAAACTAGATAAATACGACATATTTATTAAATGTTAAATTAAAATTTTCAGATTTTACTTCCATTCATAGAAAGCCGTTTCGTCCAAGAAGTAATAGTGGAGTATTTTGGTTGTCATGGATGCAAATAGTTTACAAGGGGAAGGCCAATAACGTATGTGCACAAGCTGTGGGCTGGCGCTATGCAAGACGAGAAAATTGTTTGAATAGAACCATACTAAGGAGCGAATTCAGTTGTAAAATAGAAATATAAATCATTGGGATTGGGTTGGTCTATAGTACTACAATATGCAACAGTTCTTTCGTCAATTACAAAATTTCTGTGTCATATATTCTTCGACAATTTATTTATGGTTGTTCCTCTTCTGGTAATACTGATGGATTTACGGATTAGAGGATTAGGAACAATACATGAAAGTAAAACACCTAAATGTCTCATTATATCAATTATTGATATGAGAAAGAAGTCTTTGGTTTCTTGTACATCGAACGCTGACAACAGCAGAGAAATTTTAATTACAAAGTGAGATGACAATAACATTGTGGTTGTGGCAAAAGCACAGTATGACCTACTCCAATGCATGCTGATAAAAGATTTTCTCATAGGGAAAAGACGAAGATAACAACCCAATTATCTCATAATATACAATGCTAGAATGAGAGACGATGATCGTTAGCATCAAAGTATCAGTTTGAATTGCACTAACAGATTTTGCGATAAAACTCATAGAAGTTGCATAGACAAAAGAGAGGAAAAGTTAAATCAACTCACCTTTCGGTGTCCAGCGTCTAGCGGAACCTTGAACAATATCCCTATGTTTCTTGCATCAACCTAAAGAAACGTAGGAATACGAGCCAAACATTAGCTGCTCAAAAGACGGCCTGCATCCTGTCTATTACAATGTTGTCAGTCTAGTTTAGGGTGACCAAATCTTCAACTAGAAAAAACGGGACATTTTTTACGTTTAGATAGGTTACTCCCCTAAATATATATATTTTGCCTCTCCGTTCTCTCCCCCCCCTCTCTCTCTCTGTATCTCTCACAAAAAGGGGGAAATTTACACTTTTTCATTTTAAAAGCTATTGAAAAGGTTGTTGAATTAATTAAATAACAAGTAACTATCAGCAACGAACAAAAAATGAAATTTTGAAAACATTACTAAAATATATAAAACATTCATCAATATCTATCAACCAACAAAATCTGTCACCGGCAGAATTTATAACAAACTACTCTCAGCATCGGATTTCAAATTCCTTTATTTGCTTTTTTCTTACTTTTAAACATTATTTCACTTACAGCTAGTTTTCTTTTTACTTTCACTTTTATAGTTCTATACTTTTGTTTCCCTTTCGTAAATGACAGTGGGTTACATCTTACAAGGAAAGAGAGGGAGATTATATATCGAAGTACAAGATGGTTTTATACCAATCGAAAGAACTAATCACGCATATTAGGAAACTGTAATAAAGATTTTCCGAATGCATATACTCTGCGAGTTATAGGAATATACAGGGTGTCCAGAAAATCCGTTTCCACCCCTTAAAATCGCAAACGATGAGTCAGATGCCAAAACTGGAAAACACAGGTTTGATCATGTTA
Source organism: Thermobia domestica (assembly GCF_964235325.1). Lineage (NCBI taxonomy): Eukaryota > Metazoa > Arthropoda > Insecta > Zygentoma > Lepismatidae > Thermobia > Thermobia domestica. The sequence goes on from NC_137457.1 coordinate 195,482,429, forward strand.
AAAGTACAACGTATCAAAGCAAAAATTGTTGTCCCAGGACCACCCGCAGGGTTCCAGGCGGGGTCCAACTGAAAAATTGCAAAAGGTAAGGGGAGTCAAGTAGCATATCGTTGGAAACCTGTTGGGAAATGAAAGAAGACGGAACAAGTCTCAACACACTAAAATTACCTTGTGCAAAATGGTGGCCTGTCAAAATGTCAGCAAAAACGTCATTGTAAAAGTCTATGGCCATCCCCCTCCCCCCCAAAAAACTGAAACAGTGAGACAGATGTCAAAAAAGGAAAACACGTGTGTCATTATTTCAAAAGTACAATGATTGGAAGTAAAAATATTCGTCCCAGGGTCCTCCACAAGGTCCCAGACGGGATCCTACTCAAAATGTTCAAATGGGAAGGGGGGAGGGGTTCAAGTAGCACATCGTTTAAAGCTGTTGTTAAATGAAAGCAGATGGAACATGTATGGACTCTCTACGATAATACTGTGCAAACATCTTGCGTTTTAGTTCTTATTTCTGTAGCCGGGTTTTAGTTTATATTTACTTTAATTCTTGTACTCAACGGAAAGAAAGGAAATGCCCCCACTGTAAGATTCTGCTCTTTGAGCCCATTAATGTTTAAATAAATAAAAAATATATGTAATAAAATAAAAGCAAATTAAGAAATAAAGAAAAGAAAAAACATTTGACATCTTTGAGTATAGAACTGACTAGTTAACATATAATGTACAACCACGAACATAAATAAGTAGAGGCTGGAGCTATCAGAAATAAAGACTCTTACCTACACTTATTTATGTTTATGACTGTACAATATTGGTACTTATGCTCCGATTATAAAATGATTTAAACAAAAAAAATCTTGCATCAGAAACAGTGAATATGTGTAAATGTCTCAGAATGACAAGTGCCGACTGCGAAATGGAAAGTGAATGTGCTCGGAGAATCGAAATGAAGATGTACATTTTGAACGTCCGCCATTTTACACATGGTAATTTTAGAGAATCGAGACTTTTCCGTCTTCTCTCATTTCCCAACAACTTTCCAACGATATGCTACTTGACCTTACTTGCCATTTGAAAATTTTGAATAGGACCCTGTCTGGGACCTTGTGGAGGACTCTGCGACAAATATTTTTACTTTCAATCATTGTACTTTTGAAAAGATGACACACATGTTTTCCTTTTTTGACATGCCATAGACTTTTACAATGACGTTTTTGCTGACATTTTGACAGACCGCCATTTTGCACAAGGTAATTTTAGAGTGTTGAGACTTGTTCCGTCTTCTTTCATTTTCCAACAGGTTTCCAACATATGCTACTTGACTCCCCTTACCTTTTGCAATTTTTCAGTTGGACCTCGCCTGGGACCCTGCGGGTGGCCCTGGGACAACAATTTTTGCTTTGATACATTGTATTTTTAACATGATCAAACCTGTGTTTTCTTGTTTTGGCATCTGTCTCATCGTTTGCGATTTTAAGGGGTGGAAATGCATTTTCTGGACATCCTGTATATTCATATAGCTCGCAGAGTATATGCATTCGGAAATTTTTTATTACAGTTTCGTAATAGGCGTGATTAATACTTTCGATTGGTATATAAACTATCTTCCACTTCGATATATATCCCTTGTTAGTCAAATCACGAAAACACTGTACTGTACTGGTGACAGCGTTTCAGTCTTCCACTGCAAAAACAGAGAGTAAAAACAGCTTGTTTTTCTTAAGACTTTCAGCCCTTGCACTGTCGTCTGCGGAGGGGGAGGCCTAGGAGGGAAAACAGTGCAGCCACCACATCCAATATCGCAAACGTCGTAATTACGTTGTTCAGTTATTAGATATATTCCAATATAATCACATAGCTTAGAAAATTATATTATTATTGTTTTCTAAGCTATGTGATTAGAAAATAATAGTATAAATTAGGAAATTTTAGATTAGAAAGCCTTCTTGTACGTAATGTACATAAATACGGGACATTTTGGCGTCCCGGGAAAATTTTTCGGGACACCGGGAATAATAGTGAAAAAACGGGACAATCCCGTTTTTACGGGACGGTTGGTCACCCTAGTCTAGTTTATTTTAAGGTGATTTGTGAGTGCAGAAACACAACTACTTTCTTCTTGGTGTTATTTATTTGAAATCATCTTTTCATCTTGCTCTATAAAATGTTAAATTGTTATAACGTGCCTTTGAAGAACGACTTTGTAAACACATTTTGACGTTTTGTGTCTAACATCAAAGGAACTGACTACTGGAAAATTCAGATATTGAAATGATAATTCTACCATTAATGTGAATTTCCTGTTATTTTGCGAGAGTGATAAGGAGAAGTGAAATAATTATGGCGAGTATTTTTCTATGTGTGTGTACACTATTTTCATGAGAGCCTGCAGCAGAGGGCAGTTATTCGAAAGGGGTTCAATTCTTCCATATACACGCCAAAACATATTAGATTTCCTTACTCACTCACTACAGTGTTTAATATATGTCCTTTTTCAACATTGAGGCTATATAACACTTGTTGCTACAGATTAAGGTTCAATTTGAACCATCATAATGTGTTTAAATCTTGATCCTCTTATAAGAGGCACACACATAGCTATTTTCTATTTAAAATTTTTATGTTAATTTCACCCGAAAATTTTGCATAATATTAGAATAATTTACATATCTATAGGTTAATTAAGAATATATAAGTTAGTTAGGTTAATTAGTATATAAAATAGGTGAATTAAACATTTTTATATGGAATATAAAAAATATATGTAGGAAAGAAAACTTAACTTGGAAAAGCTCCACTGAGTTAAAAAAAAAAAGGAAAGAAAGAAAGAAGAAAATGTTCCGTAGCAGTTAAAAGCTGCGTACATGCACCCAGGATTGCTATCTAAGGTTAAAGAAGAATTGTGGTATGAGAGAAATTTTATCTAGGTCATATATTTAAATCATACTTCTAACTTAGTTAGGTAGAAGTGAGCAGAGTTACTAACGTTGTTGCAGATAGTGCCCTGGCGACATAGATCCTATCCCATTAGCTTTGTGTATTTCTGCTCAGATATTTTAGCAAGTGGGTTTGAATTCTTGGGAACAATAAGGTGTTACTTTTTCGTAAAGTGACCATTTTTGACACTAAAAACTTCGAAAGCGTGGGTTGGATCCCGCCAGAAAACTATCCTATATTTTTTTTTCTTCAAAGCGCGGTTTCGACAAGGAAGAGCTTCTGCTCTTCCTGCGAGTGGGTTTTCCCCCCATTGAAAATTATGAATGCAGTCATATCTTAGCATTATCACATATTTAGAATTGTAGAAATGTAAGATAAGATGTAATTTTGGTCAGAAAAGATTTTTCGTTGTTACCTTAACTTTAATACAAAAGCTTATTACTTTACTGTGCTTGGTGTTGACATTGCTGTAATTGAGACGACAACGATACGCAGTACCGTGAATGTCATAGCAGCCGATATGTGTATATTTATTGATTGTTAATTCTAAATTGAATGTCACTGCTGGAATCCTATGTAAATATAATCAGAGGAATATTAGGTACAATGTAATATAGAATATATTCTTGATTCATGATAATTATTGTGAAAAAAAGTGAAAAACCATGAACAAATGTGTGTGTGGAGGTTGCGAGAGATCACCGCTAGAGTACTCTGGCGAGGTAAACAAAAGCACATGGACTGGTTCGGCAAGGAAGATTGTTTACAAAGAAAATGTACAGTGACGCCGGGGAAAACAATACGAAAACAAGTATTTAACATTTGAATAACAAAGTGTATGATACACCGTTTTAAAGCTTAGTATTTCATCTATCCAGTGGTCAAACTCAATACAGATGACAAGCAACAATAATCTAAGAATAAATGAAAGATTACATGAAAGTGTACTACCCAGACATTTTGGCGACAAAACCATTAGGGTCCGCGAAAAGGGACTATACATTGAATTTTGGGTAGGTCAGGAGCGAGCCCTTGAAAATCGTGTTGTTTCCTCTGAAAGAAAACTGTTTGACAGGGAAGGAGCAAGTTAGTTGGTGTTAAGACGCGATACACAGAGGTCTTCCTCTGTAATAGTTAGTGCAAGACTCATCGTGACAGTGGTCTGTTTTGTGAGATAGGCACATTTAAATAGTAGAATCGCGGTGTTACTCGAGATTGAGTTTTTTTTTGTCTCGATCTGAAATATTAACAGTAGTAAGTCTGTCTCAGAACTTAACTGTGCTTTACGGGAAACACATGTTGCGAGACGAGATGTTAAAAAAAAGGAGAGTTAGAATATTTTTTTTTATAGATGCAGATACTGAGTTTTGAATCTGCAGCTAGGACAATGAATACTAGCATATAACTCTCGTATGTAGTTTGCCGTGTGATATATGTATAAAATCTTAAAAGTAAAATTTTAAGTGCGTCATATGTGGCCGATGTAGTGAGAACTTTGGAACTGGATCATAGAAGCAGAACATTTTCAGAGACTTTGAGGCAATCCAGATGATAATTATCCAGTAACACTGCATGAACCAGATGTCTTCAAATGGATCCAGAGATACTAAGAGAGAGACACCAGTGCAGCGGACAAACAACCAGAGCAGCGTCCAGTAGCAGCAATTGATATCATCTACTAGGTTCCAGGATGCCGAGCGAACTTCAGTGAGGAGAGAGAGGACAGAAGGAAGAAGACAATGAAGAACACATCAAAACTATACGTGCACGAACTATGAACAGAAATGTATAATGGCCAAATTTTCATAAAAAGAAAAATATTTTTTTGTTTTGACCGGTCACTTCAATTTAATATTCGTGTGAATATAAAATAATTTCTCTTTTTGTGTGTGTGAATATCAGTGTTTAAAATCTGTATGATCTCTGTGGAGGAGTGGAGTGTCTATTTTATCAACATTAAGAATTCGACAAAATAACATGGAAGTCTTTCTGGTACGGATTCAGGACATCAATTAAGGTATGTGCATAATTTCGCATATGTTTTTCTTTTACAGCATGGCAAGAACATGTATAGAGAAGGGTGTATGGTTGTAACCTGACCATTTCAATGGAGCATCTGAGTTGAAGTAAAGCCACTGATTACCTGAGTTAAAGAGTATTTTGTATATTTCAAATCACTTAATTTTTTTTTAAAAAAAAGCTCTACCGAATATTTCTTTTATATCTTTAATATTTTAACTAATCACAAGTAACTCATATAATTCATTTACATAACTTCTGTTAATTACTTAATTTAAATACTTCTTGGGACTGTCCATTCAGGGCACTCCACCATTGTGGTGCAAATATTTAAGTATTTTAATTTTGAAATCTGGCTATGCCCAACACGTTCACTTTAGCCCACCACAAAATCTGGCTTACCCAGCGTAAGGCGAGATCACTTCAGTGTCACGGGTTGTAATAAAAAAAAAAGTGGATGCTGTCAATGAAATGTTCAGGGCCATACACCAACAATGAAGTAATAAGCTTTGTGTCCGGCAACATTTTATTTACGAATTTTGTTTCTTTGTTTTCTTGTTTATTTCGATGAAAAAAAACAGCCAAAATTACATGTTTTATTTGTAAGAATTTAGTTATTTTGATTAGAGTTTTTCCATGTCTGCCTGTCGGAAAATTTAAGAGGGGGATAACATTTATTTTGCGTGTTATTTTTATAAGATACAGAAATTAGCATATCTTAGAAAGTTAGAGAGTTAGACTATTTCTATTTTACGTTGATGGTGGTCACTAGACTGCAGAAAAAGAAAATGGAAAAAGAACTGGTTAACTTTCCCCAGAATCAGCTCGGTGAGTTAGAGTTAGAGGAGAGAGTTGAGAATATAGAAAGTCAGGGAGAAATTAGTGACGGAAACGGAAATCAGGGAAGACAGGAAAACGAAAAGGAATCGATCCCTGGACAATCCAGTGTTGTGAATATGGAGACAATGGATCCATCTATGAATCCACTGTTTGTAATGTTACAACAGCTGGTAAAGAGCACTGTGAAAGAACTCGTTGACAAACAGGAAAGGTCAGTAAAGGAACTAGTTGATAAGGAGGAAAAAATTGCACAACAGCAGGAAAAGTCAGTACAGGAATTAGTGAAAAGGCAGGAAGTAAATAGCAGTAGATTAATGAACAGTATAGCTGAACTGAGTACTCGGCTGGGTGCAACAGCTGAATCGTTCAATGAGCGATTAGCTGGAGCATGCAACGAGTTACGAGGTTCAATAAGAGCGAACGATGAGAGGGTACAGCAGCTCAAGGCGAGTAACAATAGAAAATTAGATGAAATACAATTACTTTAGGACAAGACATTGTGAGAGTAGACAACCAGGTAGAAAGCGTCAGGACTTGTGTAGAACAGGTGACAAGTAGGTTGGAAAGCGTTGAGGGTTCAATTGCTCAAGCGGAGAATAGTATGCAGCGTGTAGAAATACAGTGGAGAGAAGAAATGCGTCGATTACGCGAAGAAATTGGTCACGAAAACAAGCTTGAAGAGGTGCGGAGCGAATATCGGGATGGTATGCAAGAGATACAACAGAATATTACTTCTTTTTGCACCAAATTAGAGAGTGAACTTGCTTCTTTAAAGAAATCGGTTCGAGAAATTGATGACAGAGGTGAAAGAATAAACAATAACCAACCCGGTACCTCTCGAGACGCTCCTTGTTTTGTCTTTCGAGACGAGACAGAATCCCGCGTATCGTCAAACGCTCAGCCGCCTGTCTCTACGTGCCAGCTAGCATCAGCTGTGGGACTGATGCATCGTGATCTGTCTGTTCCTATATTCTCTGGTTTAGAAAGTGAAGTGCAGTCTCATAATTTTCTTGTCGAGCTCGATAATTATTTTGATCTCACGGGAGTACCGGAAGATCGAAAGGTACAGTTTGTCTCGAAATGCTTTAGAAATACATCACTGCAATGGGCTCAAGTAACTCTAATTAAGTGCAAGACGTATCAAGATTTTATCATGCATTTCAAACGGACCTATCTGAGCGAAGAGAAGTTGGCGAACTTACGTGCGACCATTCTAACGGCTCGGTTTGATAGCCGCTCAAATAGGCTTCCCACGGAGTACCTTTTAGACTTGCTGCATAAAAATAGTATTTTATCGCCGCCATTAGAACCGCAAGTACTTTTAAAGATACTGCCAAGACAACTGCCATCTTGGATTTACAGGTCTCTGATATCATCCAAACCAAAAACAATTGAAGAATTGGTTGGTCTGGTGGCAGAATTGCAAGTGACGTATCAAAATAATAGCGGAAACAATAACATTAGAAGGGGGATTAATATGATGTCAATAGAAGAAAGTGATAATGAAAGGTCTAGCGGTACATCGTATAGACATCGCCCATATTCCCCACGAAAGAATCGCAATAATCAGAATCGTGGTGGAAATACACAGAGAGGTAGAGGGAACACGAGTAGGCAATTTGGCAACCATGGAGCGACATGGACACCAAGGGATAGAAATGGTGAGAATAATAACAATGAAAGGTCTCAGGGTCGTTCAAACAACAGAGGTTCCTTCAGGGGCAGGAATAATCCCAGAGGTCGGAGGAGATCATACTCTGGTGAAGAGCAGGTTAACAATCTGGAATTCAGTAGGGGTAACGGTTCTTCTAATGAAAGTGAAAACCAAAGATCTAGGTCACAGAGCCCCCGGAATATGAGACAAACAGTTTCTAGACAGTGAGAAATGTACGCACGCTGTCTAGGAGCTACAGATAACTGTCCTCTATCTGATAGTGCTAAATTTTTACCTAGTAGTGTGCGTAATGAGGATAGTTCTTATCATGCTGAACATAGTAAGGGAGAATGCGAAACTCTTGTCAAACAGTTAGAAATTATGGGATTAGAAAATAATAGCCGAGATTGCATACAATGTGACAAAATTATTAATAAACAATATTTTTCGGATGATAAAAGTGCCAAAGGTAAAGATAAAGAATTATGATTGCTTTTGAGAGGTGGAAAAGAGATTAAATTAAATAAATGTCTTTTTGATGAATCAAATGCCATTTTTCGAGATTTATTGGAAACAGATGAAAGGGAGAATGTACCTACCAACAACGTTATAACGCTACCAGAAGTAGAAACTTGTTTATTTGGTAAAGAAATGTATGTGGTCTTCTTGACAGCGGAGCATCAATTAGTGCAATTAGTAGTGACCTATGGGCACAGGTAAAGAATACCACCCCACCCCCTGCATTCCTAAAAGCAAACAATATAAAGGTTAGTTCGGCTTTTGGATAATCTACAGCCAAAATCCTTGGACAAGTGATGCTAGTAATGACATTCAGTAATCATGAATTCTATACTGTGGGATTAATTGAACAAGGATTAAATCGTCCCTTGATTATTGGGTCACAGTTCTTTGCTGAGAGCAAGGCTGTGCTAGATTATAATGTGGGAGTTTTGAGACTAAATTCACCAACTGAGGTTCAGGTTAGTTTTCGAGAATTAGAAATCGAAGAGAGTGAGTTAGTGGTCAGGAGTTTGACTTTAGAGTTTGAAGATGAAGAGAGATTTTTATATTCATTTCCCATAGGCGAAATGGGCGAAATAGGCGAAATGGGCGAAACGGGTATAGAACCCATCTATGCATTTCAGATGGATGATGTAAGAAATAGAGAAGGGCATAGTAAGGAGATGACTTCTCTCAGAACCCATCTGGATGATGGAAAATATCCGACAGCTACTGAACTTGCCAATGTAGTGTACAGCCCGCATGAATGGAATAAAGTACAAACTAAAGTCACACCAGCTGAGATTTCTAGCCTCGTAGAAGGGTACACTGACCTCAGTGTGGTCGAAAAGCAAACATTAAAAGAAGTGTTAATGAAGCATAGAGAAGTGTTCGATTTAAAACCAGGGTGTATAAAGGGATATAAACACAGTATAGAATTGCGTGAAGAAGGGAAATTCAAAGCTAAAATGTATCCATATGCATTGAAGTTTAGAAATCAGGTGACTAACATCATTAATCGGTGGGAAGCATGGAAAATAATTAGAAAATCTGAGACTTGCTACACCAGCCCGCTTGTTGTAGTTCCAAAAAAGGATGGAACTGTTCGTATTTGTTTGGATGCGAGACGTTTGGCAGAGGTCACTGTTAGTCAAATTGATCAGCCAGTCCCAGCACTTAGTACACTTAGAGACCTATGTGATAAACGTTGGAAAACTTTAATTGACTGTGTAGAGTCATTTCTGCAAATACGAGTAAAATCTGACAGTCAAAAATACTTAGGATTTTTACATAATGGAATTACGTATTCCAAAAGTTACCTTTCGGCACCAAGCAATCTCTTTCATCATGTGTGAGAGCGATCGATTCAATCCTCTCAGAGTGCAGAGAGTTTTGCGGTTATTATGTTGATGACGTCATCCTTGGAAGTTCGTCTTTTGACGAACATATACGTCATATAGACATTGCGTTAGGCAAAATTAAAGCAGCAGGCATGACTTTACGCCTGAAGAAATGTGAATTTGCGAGACGAGAAATTAGCGTCTTGGGATATAACTTGTCCCCAGATGGGATAGAAAAGTGCCCTGAGAAACTTGAGAAGATAATGACATTTAGGAGGCCCAGAAATGTGAAAGAATTGCGTAGTTTCATTGGGTATTGTCAGTTTTATCGCATATTTAGTACAAAGTATGCAGAAGTCCTTTTTCCTTTATTTCAACTTTTGAAAAAAGGAGCAAAATTTCAATGGACTGAAATTCATGATTAGGCATTTCGAAGAATAAGGGAAATGTTTCAGGAAGATGTGGTGTTAAAGAAGCCCCTTCCGGACAAACAATTTATTCTTGAATGCGATGCTTCAGACGTCAGCTGTTCTGCGCACTTATATCAAATAGATGATGATGGCAACATTAGAATTATCGAAATGACATCGCGAATTTTTAACGCTGCTCAACGCAACTATGTGATAACTGAGAAGGAATTTGTTGCGATAATAGATGGTGTAAACAAATTCAAGCACTATTCGATAGGGAACAGGTTCAAGATTAGATCTGACCACTTATCGATAAAATTTATTTTGTTGTGTAGAATAACTAATCAACGTATAGCAAGGTTCGTGTTAGCGTTAAGCATGCTAGACTTCGAATTCGAGTATGTGCCTTCAAAACAGAATTTAAGTGATGATTTTTCGAGATAACCCCCTAACACAGGAAAAGAGTTCGACGTTAATAGAAAACTAGAGATAAAAGAGTCATTGATGACAATTTTGACAGGGATTCCCGGGGAATTGCGCAAGTTGATCACAGTCCTTCCTGAAATGCAATCATCTGATGCATTCTGTGGAAAGATAAAGAAGTGTATAGAAAGCGGAGACGTTAGTAAGAAGATAAGAAGTGATAAGCACACTTACGAAATAAGTAACGGAAGATTGTGTAAACGCGATTGTAACGGTCTGCGCATTTGTATTCGCGAAGTGCTGGTTGAACCTTTGCTGCAGTACTACCATGACGAGAGAGGTCACTTATCTGCAAGCAAGCTTTTTCCTCTTCTTTCTGAATATTTCGTTTGGCCTAAGATGAGGAACATCATCAGAAAATATACAACATCATGTGACGTATGTCAAAAGGCATCACCGCCTCAGTGTTACCAACCTGGACCACTGAATCCAGTGCTAGTAGAGAGACAGAATCAATTGATTTGTTTAGATTGGCTAGGGCCACTTCCAAGGGGGGTTGGTAATGTAAAATATGTATTAGTCTGCATGGATGCTTTTTCGAAATTGATCTGCCTATATGCATGCAAGACAGCTACGTCATGTTCGGCCATTAGAAAGCTTAGAGAGTTCCTAAAACTATGTCCAAATGTGGATTATGTGTTAACTGATAATGGGACTCAATTTAAATCTCAGAGATGGATAAATGAGATGAGAGAATTAGGGCTAAAACACATTACTAGTACGCCTTATTATCCCCAGGGAAATATGGCAGAAGTGAGTGTCAAATCCACAGTGCGAATGCTGAGAAAGTACTGTCACGACAGACAGACTCAATGGCCAAAATTTTTAACGAAGGTGGAGAAGTGTTTGAATTCGGCCAAACACTTGTCAACAAACCTTAGTCCATATGAGGTACATTTTGGACAAACAATGTCAAAAGACATCGCACGATTATTTGAAATTCCAGAGATAGAAGATAGAAAGGACATAGAGTATTATGTGGAGATAGCATCCCGAAATCTAAAGAAAAGTGCAGAAAAAAGAAAGAAGGAATTTAATAAACGGCATGCAGCAGTGCAATACGAGGTAGGAGAACTTGTTTTAATTAGGGTATTCCCAAAATCAGATGCATTTTCAGGAATTACAAGGAAAATGTTGCTCTTATATTCCGGGCCATTTTCTATCCTCAAGAAGACATAACACAATGTGTATGTTTTGGGTGACCCTGTGACAAAAGAAGAGAAATGTAGGAGAAACGCCTACCTGATCAAACGATACGAGGCAAGGACACCGCAGGAAGTCTGAGACAGGTAGTGCGGTTAACAATACGAACTTGAGGTACTCTCGAGAAAAAAAGAGAACAGAAGAAAAATGTATTCATTTTCAGACTCAGATAGCTCTGTTAGTATACATTTAACTATTTAGAGGTTAGATTTGTTTGTAGCAATAATTACTTGTATATGTATGTAGAAATATCAGGTTATTTAATATGTAGAGGTGTTGAAATTTTAAATCTACTTAGGAATACATTAAAAATTTCAAAGGGGGATGTTATAAGAGGCACACATATAGCTATTTTCTATTTAAAATTTTTATGTTAATTTCACCCGAAATTTTTGCATAATATTAGAATAATTTACATATCTATAGGTTAATTAAGAATATATAAGTTAGTTAGGTTAATTAGTATATAAAATAGGTGAATTAAACATTTTTATTTGGAATATAAAAATATATGTAGGAAAGAAAACTTAACTTGGAAAAGCTCCACTGAGTTTAACAAAAAAAGGAAAGAAAGAAAGAAGAAAATGTTCCGTAGCAGTTAAAAGCTCTGTACATGCACCCAGGATTGCCATCTAAGGTTAAAGAAGAATTGTGGTATGAGAGAAATTTTATCTAGGTCATATATTTAAATCATACTTCTAACTTAGTTAGGTAGAAGTGAGCAGAGTTACTAACGTTGTTGCAGATAGTGCCCTGGCGACATAGATCCTATCCCATTAGCTTTGTGTATTTCTGCTCAGATATTTTAGCAAGTGGGTTTGATTTCTTGGGAACAATAAGGTGTTACTTTTTCGTAAAGTGACCATTTTTGACACTAAAAACTTCGAAAGCGTGGGTTGGATCCCGCCAGAAAACTATCCTATATTTTTTTTCTTCAAAGCGCGGTTTCGACAAGGAAGAGCTTCTGCTCTTCCTGCGAGTGGGTTTTCCCCCCATTGAAAATTATGAATGCAGTCATATCTTAGCATTATCACATATTCAGAATTGTAGAAATGTAAGATAAGATGTAATTTTGGTCAGAAAAGATTTTTCGTTGTTACCTTAACTTTAATACAAAAGCTTATTACTTTACTGTGCTTGGTGTTGACATTGCTGTAATTGAGACGACAGCGATGCGCAGTGCCGTGAATGTCATAGCAGCCGATATGTGTATATTTATTGATTATTAATTCTAAATTGAATGTCACTGCTGGAATCCTATGTAAATATAATCAGAGGAATATTAGGTACAATGTAATATAGAATATATTCTTGATTCATGATAATTATTGTGAAAAAAAGTGAAAAACCATGAACAAATGTGTGTGTGGAGGTTGCGAGAGATCACCGCTAGAGTACTCTGGCGAGGTAAACAAAAGCACATGGACTGGTTCGGCAAGGAAGATTGTTTACAAAGAAAATGTACAGTGACGCCGGGGAAAACAATACGAAAACAAGTATTTAACATTTGAATAACAAAGTGTATGATACACCGTTTTAAAGCTTAGTATTTCATCTATCCAGTGGTCACACTCAATACAGATGACAAGCAACAATAATCTAAGAATAAATGAAAGATTACATGAAAGTGTACTACCCAGACATTTTGGCGACAAAACCATTAGGCTTAGACTATACATTGAATTTTGGGTAGGTCAGGAGCGAGCCTTTGAAAATCGTGTTGTTTCCTCTGAAAGAAAACTGTTTGACAGGGAAGGAGCAAGTTAGTTGGTGTTAAGACGCGATACACAGAGGGCTTCCTCTGTAATAGTTAGTGCAAGACTCATCGTGACAATGGTCTGTTTTGTGAGATAGGCACATTTAAATAGTAGAATCGCGGTGTTACTCGAGATTGAGTTTTTTTTTGTCTCGATCTGAAATATTAACAGTAGTAAGTCTGTCTCAGAACTTAACTGTGCTTTACGGGAAACACATGTTGCAAGACGAGATGTTAAAAAAAAGGAGAGTTAGAATATTTTTTATAGATGCAGATACTGAGTTTTGAATCTGCAGCTAGGACAATGAATACTAGCATATAACTCTCGTATGTAGTTTGCCGTGTGATATATGTATAAAATCTTAAAAGTAAAATTTTAAGTGCGTCATATGTGGCCGATGTAGTGAGAACTTTGGAACTGGATCATAGAAGCAGAACATTTTCAGAGACTTTGAGGCAATCCAGATGATAATTATCCAGTAACACTGCATGAACCAGATGTCTTCAAATGGATCCAGAGATACTAAGAGAGAGACACCAGTGCAGCGGACAAACAACCAGAGCAGCGTCCAGTAGCAGCAATTGATATCATCTAGGAGGTTCCAGGATGCCGAGCGAACTTCAGTGAGGAGAGAGAGGACAGAAGGAAGAAGACAATGAAGAACACATCAAAACTATACGTGCACGAACTATGAACAGAAATGTATGATGGCCAAATTTTCATAAAAAGAAAAATATTTTTTTTTGTTTTGACCGGTCACTTCAATTTAATATTCGTGTGAATATAAAATAATTTCTTTTTGTGTGTGTGTGAATATCAGTGTTTAAAATCTGTATGATCTCTGTGGAGGAGTGGAGTGTCTATTTTATCAACATTAAAAATTCGACAAAATAACATGGAAGTCTTTCTGGTACGGATTCAGGACATCAATTAAGGTATGTGCATAATTTCGCATATGTTTTTCTTTTACAGCATGGCAAGAACATGTACAGAGAAGGGTGTATGGTTGTAACCTGACCATTTCAATGGAGCATCTGAGTTGAAGTAAAGCCACTGATTACCTGAGTTAAAGACTATTTTGTATATTTCAAATCACTTAATTTTTTTTAAAAAAAAGCTCTACCGAATATTTCTTTTATATCTTTAATATTTTAACTAATCACAAGTAATTCATATAATTCATTTACATAACTTCTGTTAATTACTTAATTTAAATACTTCTTGGGACTGTCCATTCAGGGCACTCCACCATTGTGGTGCAAATATTTAAGTATTTTAATTTTGAAATCTGGCTATGCCCAACACGTTCACTTTAGCCCACCACACTCTCCCAAAGGTGCATCAAAGGTGTATGCGCTAACCACTATATCAGCGGGGAGAACTGTTTCGCAAATTTCGTTAGCAGCTCTTTTAAAGAAAATATTCTTGCTATTGTTGCATGTCACTGAATGGATTTTAATAGTTTATAATAAAATAATCATCTGCAAAGTTTGCTGCTTGCAAACAAGATTCTTTTCCCCCTTAATTGTCTTTACACCAAAGCAATCTGAGCTAGTATTGAAAAATAAACTTATTGTTTTAATTTTACTTCGCTACACCTTCGCAGAAAGGTGTCACTTGCTCAAGGTTAATCAGAAAATACAATTTGAATTTTACAGTCCTATCCATCTATCTACAAGGATATTACAGAATAAGTGGAAGGGCAAGAGGATTCACTAATACACTGATCACATACATACATAGAGGCAGTGACTAATTTTAAACAGCTTGCAGCCCTATACAATTTATAACCGGAGGCCCCTCGTTTGCCACTACACCATTCCGTAATAAGCTGTCAACTGATGAAATTGTCAGAAATGATTTATTTGGGTGGGCCGTAGAGAATTTGACATGCTCATCTAGTCGGAAACCCGACGTTGATGGATTGAATAATGGGAATATTTTAAATCAAATGCATGTTGTGGTGTCCTGCAGATGCGTTACTTAGAAAACTTTAATTAGATTGATTAGGATTTTCTAACCTTTACAATTTTATTAAATTTCGCACTTGGCCATAAATATTTAAATAAATCAATAGTACTTTGAAGTGCAGGACCCCAGGCAGTTTTCTGATTCGCCCTATTAAAAGCCGTCGCTGATGGTACCCGATAATTCATAGATTTTGTCTGTTTTAGTTTTTAAATTTAGTTTGCTAGTATAATGAAAAATGTCTCGGAGAGGAAGCACAATCCGGCATCTGCAATGCCGCCTTCAAATGGAATGCGGGAATCAGACTGAACGTACAAGGCGGAAGGGCAAAACTGACCAGGGCCTGCACTAAGTGCTCCGAGTGGGCCCTGGACCTCAAGTCGGTATGCTTAAGTTTTTTGTTATATGGAAATCCAACCGGGAACATTATACACTAAAATAGATTTATATAAATATAAAATATGAAGAACATTGGAAATTGATGATTTAAGAGTAAGCGAAAGTGAAAGTGTAACAACTGATGGCTTTTTGATGTGGATTAGCATCCGGGGAACAGGTTCAACCCTTGATCTTATCAGTCTATTGCGAGCAGTAGTTATAGATGTACTAATTCAAGTTTGAGTATTAAATTTAGAATATTTTTAGTCTACCGTAGTTTCACATTGTAAAATGAATCTCAATTGTTATTTTGTGCTATGAGCAAAGTTTTACGTAATATACCAAATATGATACATTATATAGTGTTCTGATCGTATGAATTTACTGACATTTTCTCTAGTATCTTTGCTATAATCTTATTATGTGTAGTATGTTCCTAGTACATATTAAAAGCAAGATACTAGTACAATTAGAATTTTAAATGTTTCCACAAAGTTAAAATACTCACAATACTATTTTCGTGAAGAATTAAAGAAAATGTAACACGTTGTACGTTAAAATCGCGTGTTTCGTTGTAGGCCCGATTCTTTAACTAGCACAAACATGAGACTGGCTTACTCCTTCCTTTCGTTCCTTCTGTGCCACAACGGAAACCGACCATACCATACTTATACCCAATCTCAACCGAAGCTGGGGACGGCGGATATGAATATAAGTACCGTAAAATGTATAATGAGTATATAGATTAATTTGACGTGAACAATAAGCTAAAGATGACTGCAAAAAAAAAAAAAATCTGCTTTATAGTGTGTAACACATATAATAATATTAGCTGTAAAGTAGAGTACATGCAAATGATATCAATCATACAAATACGTAAAATTTCTATGTTGATTTACACGACTTTACAATGAGCTCAATCTCTGTATATTATGTACGATTGATAGGTGGCTTAATTGCTTGTTGAAATATATTTATGATACTCACTATAACCTTAGACCGGTCAATCCACTTCGAGGAGTGATGGTCCACGTTCGTCCACACTGATGAGGGATGCACTCTCACGTTTGTTCTCTGGAACTTTCCCTTGAATGTCTCAAGCTGCACATTGTCACTCGGTGTAAGAAAAATACAAGAGAGTATTGAAACATGCGTAGGTACTGAACAACTCACTGCTAGTAATGGTCAAGTCGTCAAAACACTGGCAATAGGCTGGGGAGCGCGCTTCAACGTACTAAATTATCACACTTTAATATAAATATATAATTTAGTGCCTTTTATTAATCTTATTGCTCGACCCACTACTCCTTAGTAATAAGGTGGGCAGCGCATTTCAACATAGACATATTACACAGCTTGGAATGGCACACCAGAATTATGTTTGGGGGTGGTACAGAGCAGCGACCACGAGGAGTCCTGCTTCTTTATAACCAGACGCGCGGATGAATTGTCTCTCCAACAAACTTCTGTATATAATAAAGCGTGGGTAGTGAAAAAAATTTCCCGAATGTACAAACTTGAGGGACCAAGTCAAAAGTATAGGCCTAAGGAATGCAGTGCGTAGGCGATTTCCTTCTCTTTTTTCTACATACAAGGTGCTATGAGCGTACCATCGCATAGACAAACACACTAAGCCTGAGAGAGAGCAGATCCAAGAATTTCCTTTCATATACGGGGCTTGTTTAATAAGTTCGAAAGTTGGAACTGTCTTTCCTATTTTGATTAAAAAACAATGAATCAGCTTCAAAAGGGGTGATAACGCTACCCGAAACAAATGTGAAATATAACGCGTAGAAACTAAGAAAAAATTCAAATTATCATTGTTGGTTACTAGATATTTGTGGTGTTGGTACAATCAGTAACTTTAGAACCTGGAGCTTGGATATATAAGAAATGATAGCTTTTCAGTAGCAGAATAGTTTCACTGTATATGTCCATTTAGACAGGCCTCCCACCGTTTCAAACTCAATCGGAAATGGTCTCAATCGTTTGTAGATCGTTTGTACAGAAATGTGCAGGCGGATTTTTCGTTTGTACACAATTAGGGGCGACGCAGGAAAGAAAACAAAGTTGGTGCTGTCTAAATGGTAGCCCCCCACCATGTACAATTCAATCACAAGTGTTCGCAATCGTTTGCACATCGTTTGTACAGAAATGTGCAGACCAAATTTTCGTTTGTACACAATTAGGGGCGCCGCCAGACCGAAAACAAAGTGCGGGGCTGTCTAAATGGTAGCCCCCACCATGTCCAATTGAATTACAAACTGTTGCAATCGTTTGTACATCGTTTATACAGAAATGTGCAGGCGAAATTTTCGTTTGTACACAATTAAGGGCGCCGCCAGAACGAAAACAAAGTGAGGGCTGTCTAAATGGAGGTCCCCCATCATGTACAATTCAATCACAAATTATCGCAACCGTTTGTAAAGAAATGTACAGGCGAAAGTTTCGTTTGTACGCAGTTAAGGTCGCCGCCAGAGCGAAAACAAAGTGGGAGCTGTCTAAATGGTAACGCCCCACCATGTTGAATTCAATCACAAACTGTTGCACGTGTTTGTGCGTCTTTCTACAGAAATGTGCCATCAAAATTTCCGTTTGTATACAATTAGGGGCGCTCCAAAACGATAACAAAATATAGGCCGCCTAATCGGTATCTCCCCACGTCCGATTCAAGAGAAAATTATCTCAATCGTTTGTACGTTGTTTGTACAGTGATGCGCAGGCGAAAGTTTTGCTTCTACGCCATCAGGGGCGTCGACAGAACGAAAGAAAGGGGAGCTCTCTAAGTGCTAGCCCCACCCATGGTGGAAAGACTACAAGGTGGTTGCATGCGCATGTCGCATGGAGCGCTGTCGTGGCTATGACGTCATCTGGTTTGCAAGAGACAAGGAAGCGGCGCGGCTTTAAGTGACCACAAGTGAAAATTCTATGTTACTTTGTTCTTTTAAATGATATAGAGAATGCCTAACTGTGCAGCAGTGTACGGCTGTAGTAATTATTACAGAAAAACTAAGGGAACTAATATAAAATACTTTACATTTCCTCAAAAAGAGGGGGAATGTCTCCAGAAATGGATTTTAGCTTGCAGGCGACAGGACAAAATAAACCTAAAATATGGTAAGTTTTACATAAAAATAATAAATAAATGCAATGTTAAATGAAAGTATATAAACGATTTCATTATGTAGTTTCTTTTTAGTATTAATCGTATGTAATAATAGTATATAGGGCTACAGTAGCTTGTGTTGATTCTGCATACAAAAATCCAATAGTACGATTTAAAAAGACGAACTTTGGGGCAAGACCCGGATTCGAAATGATGAGGGAGAAGAACCGACAGAGGTGATCATTTCTATCATCATTTCCTTCTACATAAGATACTGAGATAAAATTTTTCCCACAGAGGCAGGCATGTAACTCGAAGGAAGGCACGATGATCTAGGAGGCTTACCTCCCTCGAGTTACGCAAATGGAGAGCATTCAACGCGTTAAAGTAGTTCAGGTCCCATTTTATTCTGGAGGTCTGCATTCTCTGTAGCCTCGGTGCTAAACCGGGACGTTGCACTTCAAATTAACTAACGAATGGGAGGTTCGTAATAACGATTAACGGTTACAAAGATATATAACAATGTATTAGATCAAGAGAATAAAGTATCCACCTACCATGTCAGGGAGACATTGTCGGGATATTTTTACACTCAGATTTTGAAATTTTTGTTTATTTGAATCATAACTTTGGATACATATTTAGGGGTTCCCTCCAGAATAACAAAATTAAGAATGACTGCAGTAAATTTAAAAATATGGTAGATTCTCAACCAATCAAGGAAGCACGGTGGCTCAGTGGCAGAAGGTTTACCTCTGGTGCAAAGGGTACTGGTCCGCTTCTCGGTCAAGTAAGTTTCTGGTGGACAACATCGTGTCCGTGAGTTTCTCGGGGTACTCCCGCATTCTCATTCTACCAAATTCCACATAATCATTCATTTGCATTTATCTTCTGTCTCCTTTAGTCCACGGGACAGAAAAGAGAAAACTTATCAAGAAAATGAAGAAAATTATGTAATTTTATGGTTTATATGTTTTCTAGTCTAGCTGTTACACCCCTACATCGTCTTCACCTACGCCTAGTACTTTGTTTCTTGCTTGAAATAATAATGTTGTTGCAATTTCTTTGAGGTGCTTTGTTTATACATATTTATTTCTATATATTTTTAGAACACAATAGTATATGTAACGTTTTATTTCGTACAAATGTTTAATAATACAGTTTGTTATGGCGTAAATTTTGACACTAATATTCAGAGAACTGTCAGTTTCACCAAACCTTTTATTTAGATACAAATTCTATAAATAAGCGATCAGCGATTTCAAATAAGATAAGTTTTTTTTATATAAATCAAAAATAAAAACGATGTTTAAAATATTAAATACGTGCGTACCTGCTCAAAAATTTTTAATCTCCCCTGAGATTCTGACGAAACTTGGGAGCAACTGGATTGCGCACACTCTAGATCCGGAATTGCGCACAAATCTCTGTTGACCTTAATGAATACAGATTTTTGTCCAACGTTGCCACAATGGTAGCTTTAACATCTGTGCGGAAACAAGGTTTTCCTTCAGACTAGGATAGAAATAAAAAATTAGAAATAAAATACAAATTATATTGAAGATTAACTTACTACAATTTGATTAGTAAATACAACAAGTCAAGATATCTCCAAAAACAAAGGGGCCGCGGTGGCTCAGTGGTAGAGCGTTCACCTCTGGTGCTTGGGTTCCTGGGTTCGATCCCAGCCCCCGCCAAGTGAATTTTGTGGTGGACAAACACCGTGTGCGTGGGTTTTCTCGGGGTTCTCCCGTTTCCTCCCACTTTCTTCATTCCACCATTTCATTCATTACTCATCATCACCGTCTCCTTTAGCCTAACCGGCATAACCGTGGGACGTAAAACTCAAAACTTTCATTTTTTTTCCAAAAGGATGTTTTTATATTTACAACCCACATGTTAAAATTTTCTTGGTTGCAATTCTAAGTCTACAATTTTTAGAAATTTCATTCTCCTTGTCTCATACTCTGAATATGTATTACCTTTAAGCACCTCAGACTGCTTGAATATGAAGTTATGTCCTTTCAAATCTTACTTTGTGTATTGGTATCTCCTTTTGCAATTTATCTTAATTTTAATTTTGTTTCTGATTGTATCTGAAACAAAGATGAAATTACTTGATAAATATCTTGTCCTGGTGAATAGAATTGTTCATTGTAATGTTTATGAAATGCTTCCGCGTCGTTGTACGTACCTAATATTACTCGCACAACTTAGGATAATGATCTTAGCTTCTTCATGTAGAAATACATACTTTTCTCCATCATGACTGAACTCATCTTCTCTTTCAACCATTTGCTTAAAGGCTCTGTAATATTTCTCGGATGAACTAGTGCGAGCTTTTTTCCGAATACAGTACGGTACATAGCTTCTCTATACCTTTTCATATCTTTATGTGCTAATTCATCTGGGTTTTCTAAATTAAATGGCTTAATCCTAATAATTTCACTCTAACTTTCGTTTGGGTATTCCACTTCTCTTTTCTCATAGATTACTCACACACATATACAAACACAACAGAGGAGAACATATTTTCCATCTGACAACATTGCTTAATATTTTTGTGCGCAAATCGGTACATCATGACAGCTTGTCAACGGCTTATCAGATAAAACTGATAAAACCAGAAAAGTGTGCGCAATTTCATTGCAGCCCGAAACTTACATGGGAGCAACCTTAAAAAAAAAAAAAAAAAAACTGTCCAAGCATAAGGAAAATATACGTACGTGCATCTCTGTTTACGAAAACCATGAATTCTCCCTTGAGATATTCTCAAAATTTATATGGGGTCATCAGTAAAGAATTCTCTTTCAAGCAAAATAATAATAGTAAATCAAAACCGATCACTGTCTTACGAAAATATAGGCTACTTGAGCATACGTAAATATATAATAATGAAATGCATTAACGACACCTTGTGTTATAGATTATTCAGGCCTATACATACTCGAGTGTATTACTTCAGATGTTTAAAAAAGAGAAGTATGAACTGATATTGCTGTTTCTTTTGCTATTGTAAATATCTTCCTTTGAATTCACTTAGCTTAAGCATTGATTACATTACGTTTATATAATTATTGTTTGTACTAAAATTTAAAAGATCACTATAAATAGAAGAGAAGTTTGCGTGTAAGATACCAGCGAGCAAGCGCTTGTTAAAAGTTCATCTGACTCTTTCTGGCCACGTCTGAGACCAAGATGACGTCATGCGCCAGAGCGACAAGAATGTAGCACTGCATTGCATCCACCTTGTAGTTTTTCGACCATGGCCCCACCATGTTCGATTGAACCACAAATTGTCGCGATCGTTTATACATCGTTTGTACAGAAATGTGCAGGTAAAATTTTCGTTTGTACTAAATAATACATGGATGTATTTTTAATATATGACCTAGAATTGAAGAAAAGGGATGGGGATTGCAATTATTGTAATTATGTTTATATCTCGGGACTGCTGAAAGGTAGAGATATGAGAGTTGTTATTTCGACTTCTCATTTCAAATGTTAAACCAGTGTATCGTGTTTTAAAGTTTTTTTATATCTAACCTAGAAAATAAGAAAGGGGGAGGGGCTACAGCTGTGTATTACCGTTTTTGCTGTTAAGCGATCAACGTTAACTGGTTTGAATAACGGTTGCTGAGGTTGAAAATGGTTCCTATTACACTAGTCGACCAAAAAATTCTTTTTCTCTGGCACACGGAAGAAAATACCAGATTCTAATAGAACTTTTCACGTAGAATTCGAATCTACAATCAGTTGTTCTCCATCACCCTCAGTTTTCCCGTGACAGAGGGATTTTCGGGAAATTTCCCCTCAAATTTCTCTCTTTTTTTCCATTTTCATTAGCTTGGGTACCGTGGTATATAAACACACAAATTATATTGTATGTTAGCTTGATTTATACTTAGTAAGCGCTCTAAGTTTCATAAGAATAGCATTATTTTTTCTAGAGAAATAAAAATATTTATATAAAAATATGCTATGTGTACTGTTCATTTTACCATATTCATTAGTGCAGATAAAATCACATATAATTTTCACGAACATTACAATATAAGCACGGTTTATACCTCATTGCAATTGAAATAAAACACATTTTCAATGATGTATACATCGTGTCACCATTTTATATCTACTTAATTAATAAT
Organism: Thermobia domestica; assembly: GCF_964235325.1. Lineage (NCBI taxonomy): Eukaryota > Metazoa > Arthropoda > Insecta > Zygentoma > Lepismatidae > Thermobia > Thermobia domestica. Next base: position 195,505,173 of record NC_137457.1, read on the forward strand.
ACAATAGAAGTGAGTGGTGGTATCTTAATAAATGAGCACTTACCTACCTTAACTAAAATGTTTTAGTTGTTGACTTTCTTCTGTGTTTGGCTTCTGGAACATCTCTTTTGAGTGTCCAACAGTAATCAGCTAGCATTTGTGAATTCCACTGTCCCTGGTATCTCTTTTCCATGGAGGAAATGTCCTAATGAAAACGTTCCCCATGCTTATCACTAATAGCACCAAGGTGTTCAGAAAAGAAATCCAGGTGAGAGTCAAGAAAGTGAACTTTAAGGGACATGTTGCAACCCATTTCTTTGAATGATTGCAGGAAATCACTCACAATTTCACGGTAATTTGGGGCTTTCTGGTTTCCTAAAAATTCTCTGTTAAACATTTAAATGAACACCAAACTGCTTTCTCAACCGGAGTTAAGAGATCCTCAAATTTTTGGTCACGAATCAAACATCTTATTTGGGGGTCTACAAAAATTCCAAGCGTCACTAAACTGAGGAATTTTTTCCTTGAGATAACAAAATCCTGCATTACTTTTGTCCATTGCCTTAACGAAGTTTTTGAAAAGCCCCAACTTTATGTGAAGAGGAGGTAGAATTATGTTATCAAGGCTCACCAGTGAGGAATAAAAAACATTCTTCTGTCCAGTAGTTAATACACGCGTTGGCCATTCCTTCTTGATATAATGTTCCGCTTTGTTCCTGCTGTCCCATTCGCAGAGGAAACAACAATATTTCATATAACCAAGCTGCAAACCCATTAGCAAAGAAATAACTTTTAAATCACAGCAAACGGTCCACTTGTATTTCTCATACTGAATTCTTTCTAACATTATTTCGATGTTTTCATAGGTTTCCTTCATATTAGTTGCATAAGCCAAAGGCACTGAAGGAAATTTGTTGGCATTGTGCAAAAGGACAGCCTTCAAACTAGTTTTGGAAGAGTCAATAAACAATCACCCCTCTGTACTTGTATGTGCATGTCAGAGTGTATCCATCACAGCACAGACATTATTACAATACACTAAATCATTTTCTTGAGAATAATAGTTTTGAAACTGTATGACGGTTTCGAAAAATACACATTTTAGTGTCATGATCTGGTTATTTCTTTTATCTGTGTCATCAAAAGTAGCAGTCTGAAGAATGACCTTTTGGTTCCCTCCAGATCATCGGTATTGCGAAGTTCATGTTTCGTTCACAATTTGCCCACCCAGTCATACGTTTCAACAAATGTAGTGAGGAGCCCAATTCTTATCTTGGTCTCCTACACAGCAACCAAAATATAACTGATAACACTTGCTCACAAGTGAAGTAAAACATCGACGTTGCGATTTAAATGTCAGCTCCCCACATACATAACGGAAATTGTCCGGGTGATTTACACACTTCCTCGGCATCTTGTATCCAGTAAGGTGTCACACACATATACACACACGAATCTACACTCCATCAAATTCCCACAAAATCCCTCTAGAAATTCCCTCATTCAAAAATGGCGACATGATGTACATCATTGAAAATATGTTTTATTGGAAGTCCAATGAGTTATAAACAGTGCTTATATTGTAATTTTCGTGGAAATTATATGTGATGAAGACCGACCCGACCCATAATTCGACCCGAATAACCCGACCCGAACTGACCCGATTGACTCGGCAATCTGACCCGAATAACTCTATCCGACAACCCGACCCGAGCTGGCCCGATTGACCCGACCCGACAACCCGACCCGAATAACCAGACCCGAATAACCCGACCGGAGCTGACCAGATTGACCCGATCCGACAACTCGACCCGAGCTGATCCGAGTGACCCGACACGAGGTTACCTGACCCACAACCGACCCGAGTGACCAGACCTTACAATCTAACCCGTTTGAGAGAACTAGAAACTTACAAAGCTGCCACCAAAAAAAATGCTGGCCAATTCGTATGCATAAACCATTGTTTCGGCTTTTTTGTTTGTAGTATAATTATCCTCCTCCTTCTCCTCCTCAATGTTCTGCCATTAATGACAGGTCAGTTTCCGTGAACTAGGTAAGAAGCTTCCATTTTTGCGATTTCCCGCTAATAACTTCCTCGAAACCCAACATAATGTACCACCCTCCTTATTACAACCTATCAATTGCAACCTTCTTATACAGTCTCGCTCTCCTGATATCACCCCCTTTACTACATCTCTTAGAACGAAATCCCTTAGCAAGATCGAAACTTGTGATCCGTCCATTTTTTCGCTTCGTTATATCGTCCAATATTGCTCTCGTCTCTTGTATTTTTTCAGCATTTCCTAATTCGTTTTCCTCTCTACCCTGCTAACCTTCTCTATTTTCCTCTACATCCAAATTTCCAAGGTTAAAATTTAGGCAATCAACTTCGAAAGTCAAAATAAAATTTGAAGTACTGAAGACAACATGATTTTCTATTAAGGAATGTATTTATAGCTTCTTTTAATATTTTTTGCTGTGTAATAAACAGAAATTTCATCACGTTAACATTCCGATTTTTCTATTTAAAAACAGCGTTGCTGTCTGATAGAATCATAAGGAACTAATTGCACTGAAATATCATTCTGTAGGAAATTACCTTTTAATTTTTTCTTGATTAATTTATCTAGAAGATATTTGCAACGTTATATAAAATCAGCGAGTAATTTAGTGCCGAGAAAGTCAAATCACTACCGCAGTAATAATAATAATAATAATAATAATCTGAAGGTGACCAAGAAAGTTCTGTCTCTTTTTGTGGACCTCTGTGTTCAATTGGCCGTCACACCGTGAGTTGAATGCAAATGGAGATAAGGCGAAGGTCAGTTTTTGGACGAGACGAGACGAGACAGAATTTTCATGAAGGGGTATGAAATGAGACAGAGCTCTTTCAATATAAACATATGTACATTTCGAGACGAGACTACCTTCACGACACATTTTCAAGAGGAGAATGCCCCAAACCTGGTCTCGTGAGCAACACTAGTAGGTATATCCAACATACTACCTGGTTCTGGCTGTTCAGTTACACCGTGAACGTGCGTAAGGACAGAGTGAACATGGGACCTCCACAGAGCGTCATAAGGGCTTGTTTGCTGTACGAGTTCAAATTGGGGTAAAACGCTGCTCCGCGGGGCGGAAGATATGCCAGGCCTTTGGTGAGGGTGTCGTGACTACGCGGAGAGTGCAGCGGTAGGACGGTGACGAAACACTCGAAAACGCACCACGTACCGGAAGACAAACAGATGTTCAAAATAAAAGATCTTCAGGCAGCAATTGGGGCGAAGACAGACATGTGAGGAACTGGTACTACAATTCAGTGTGAGTAGAAAAACCATTCGGCACCACCACCAACTTGGGAAGCAATGCAAGTTGGGTTGATGGGTCCTACATGATTTGACTTGGTTCCAGAAAGGAACGCGAGCAGACACCTGTGTTTTTTGGTGTCTCGTCTGAGGAAGGAGCAATTTCTGAACAGGGTGTTCACATGTGATGGGAAGTGGGTCCTGTACGAAGCTTCACGACGCCGTCATCGTTAGTTAGCATCCCATGAACCTGTTCAAAAACAACCCAAGCCAGCACTACACTAGAATAAGGTTCTCCTGTGCATTTTGTGGACTGCTCGCGCCATCGTCCATCGGGAACTGCTACCAGCTGGTCAGAGCATCAATGTAGCTGTGTACTGTCACTCTCTGGATCCAGTACTTCTGAATCACAAAGGGGCCCTCCTGTTACAGGGCAACGCTAAGCCCCACGTGGCTAAGATAACCCAGGACACCATTCTACGCCTTGAATGGGAAACACTATTGGATCCGCCATACTCCGCGGACATTGCACCGTCCGATTATTACCTGTTGCATTCCTAGGACAATCACCTTAGAGAACGCCAGTTCAAATCTCTAGTAGTGATGCGATATGCACTTGATACTTTCTTCGCTTCACGTCCCACTAAGTTCTACCGCGATGGAATCCATAGCCTTCCAGAACGTCGGCAGAAGGTCGTCGAAGTTGATGGAGACTATTTTTGATATTCCAGGTACGTTATAGGTTACATATCAATGTTCGAAGGTGGTGGTTGAAAAGGCGACAGAATTTCCTTGGTCACTCTTAAAATAATAATAATAATAATAATAATAATAATAATAATAATAATAATAATAATAATAATAATAATAATAATAATAATTTCCTGCCCAAGGGCAGATGTTTGACCCGAGGGTCCATGGGTATTGATTCCAGCTCGTACCAAGTAACTTTTCTGGTGGAAAACAGCGTGTGCATGGGTTTTCTTGGTGTTCTCCCATTTCCTCCCACTTTCTTCATTCAACCACTTCAATTATTTCTCATCATCACTGTCTCTCTTAGCGTTGGTGCATAACGTGGGACGTTAACTAGATATTTCATTTCAATTTCACTTAATGTGACATTTAACTTCACATAAAAACGCAGAAAGGAAAAAAGTCAGTCATAATATTAATTACAATTACCATGCCAATTAGTTAATATAGGATTAAATTAAAATGTTATTACTATTTCAGCTACAATTAGTCACAATTTTTTTTTAAGCCTCCACTTTCCCCTTCCTTTGCCATTTCATATGGTCTTATTAAATGGCAGACGCTACTGCCTCTTACTTGTAATTCTCTTTGTACTACTTTTTTAATTTTTTTTTCGTATGATTTCTCTCCTCTTTTTATGATTGGCCTCAGTTAGGGTGAGGGAGGCTTACCTTTTATTGGCATGATACCTAAAACAAAATTTAAATCATGCCCTATTCTTTCTTTTTCTTTCTTTTTCTTATTGTTTTTATTTCCTTTTTCTTAAAAAAAATGAAAAGATACACAGACACATTAACACACACACAGATACATACATACATATACATGAGCAGGAAACACCTTGCATAAAATGTAAAGGTATGAGCTGAAAAGAGAAAAGAAATAATTAGTAAATAATTTAAACAAGTATTACCAGGTTTTTTTCTTTAAATAGTTATCTCTTCTGTATGAATTTCTTTCTTGATGATATTTATACCTGTCTTTCCCACTAAAAAACAAAGTTCTTTGAAAGGAAATCGGACTTCCAGATTTCCAATTTTTCGTTAGTTGTTAGTTCTGGAAATCAACATCAGAACTGTTCTGGTCTGTCTGAATTTCTCTCACCAGCTTTGTAAGGTCTTCTTATTTTCTCTCTTCTTCTAAAACACTTGTTATATTTTAAAAACCTGCCACCACTAGCAAAACACTAAACAAGGCACTATACACTAACACAAATAAGAACGTGAAGGTTTAAGTTCTGGAATTGTCATCAGAACTTAGTTTTTTTCTGTTTGATTAGTTTTATATTCTTCTAATTCCTTATTTCTTTATATTTACAATGTAGGGTATCGGTCTTGTTAATTTCTTCTTCTTTCATCGTTTCTTTCCTTCCACAAGTTTCTTGATACATGTCTTGCAATAAATTGTAATTTTCCTAATTTCATTTTATCGTTTATTAAAGTTTGTATATTATCCCTTTTTAATTGGTCTCTTATTTCTCTTATTTTGTTATTTGTTATACAATTATTGCAATTCCAGAAGACATATTCTGGTGTTTGTACTTCATTCCATGTACATTTATCGTCATTAATTATATTGAGTCTTCTCAGATGAGATTTATACGGTCCATGTCCAGAGATGTATTCTATTAATTCACTACTTATTGTCCCCATTTCTTCTCTTATTTTTAAGTTTGGGATAATGGTTATTGTTCTTTGTCCCTTTATCGAATCCCTCCATTCATCTTCCCACTTCCGTTTAATCCCTTTGTTAATATCGTCTTCGGTGCTTGGCAATTCTCCCGTAATTTCCAATATCTTCGTTCTCTTGTTATTCTTTAGCCACGTCTTAATACATCTTCTTAATATCTGAAGGTGTATGGGTTCTTCATTGGCCAAAAGTTGTATTGTTTCTGAAGAGATAGTTTTTATGATGCCATGGGTTCTAATTAGCATTAATCGCTGCACTCTTATTAATTTTTGCCTTAAGTTTTTGTTTAGAAACAGTCTATGGCCCCAGATTCCGGCACAATATTGTGCAATAGCTATTAGAATAGCTTTGTTATACAATTTAAACATTTTCCTGTCAATTTTAAAATCTTTTATAGCGACTGTTAATAGTTTGTTGGCTATTTTTTCATCTTCTCTGTTGTTTCAGTTATATGTTTTTCGTAGTTTAGCCGTTTGTCTAGCCATACACCTAAATATTTTCATTCACAATTCCTATTTTAGTGTTCCTAATTTTGATTATGGGTTCTCTCTGTAGAGTTTGGCCAAATAGTATAATTTTCGTTTTATTTACCGAAAGAGTTAATTTATTTTCTATACACCATCTTTCTAGATTTCCTAATATTATATTTCCTTTTTGCTCTATTTGTCTTCTTGAGGATGCTGTCATCACAATTGCTAAATCGTCCGCATATCCAACTACACCTAATGTTTCTTTTAGATTGTTTAGTTTTCTTAAACATGGTTGGAAAGTAATGTCCCACATTGTAGGTCCGCATATTGAACCATGTGGGCATCCTTTGATGCTTGTTGTTGTTATATTTTTTCCTGGAGATTTTAGTGTAATCATTTTGTCAGTACAGCAATCCAGCATGATGTTGTAAAAAGCTTTACTAGTTTTTAGTTTTTTGAGTTCTTTAAAAAGTGCGGGCCACCATAGATTGTCGAAAGCACCACTAATGTCGGCATAAATAACGACTTGATACTTTTCCAGTTTACCTTCTTCTATGAGGTCAATTAGTCTTTTAACAGCTGTTTCGGTGCTTTTGCCTTTTCTGAAACCATATTGCAATTTGTCATTATTTAAAATTCTGTTTTTATTTATTCTTTCCACAATGGTTCGTTCGAAAAGTTTACTTATTACATTTAATAAGCAGATAGTTCGATAAGATTTTGGATCGTCATTTTTCTTGTCATGTGACTTTTTGAATATGATTAAATTTGCTTGTTTCCACCTTTTGGGAATTCGTCCGTTTTTAAAACACAAGCTGAAGAGTTTTGCTAGATATGGTGCCCATGTGTCAGCATTATGTTTAAAAATTTCCGATTTTATTCCATTCGCTCCAGGAGCTTTTTTGCTTTTAAATCGTTTTATGTGATTTATTATTTCTTGGTTTTCTATTACTTCTATTCTGTCTTCTAAAGGTGGTAATTGAATTTCTCTTCTTATGAAACTTTGTGAGTTATTATCTTCTTCTGGTATATCCTGTGGTAATAGAGTTTTTATTAGATAGTCTATCGTTTCTTCCCAATTAAATGTATATGTACAATTTGTTCTTTTTAAAGTTGAGAGGGTGGTAGGTATTTTAACTTTATTACTTATAATTTTGTAGGGTTCACCCCAGGGATCTAGATTTAAATTAGTTTCAATGTATGTTTTCCAGCTATTTTTCTTTGATTCTATTATTTTGTTTTCATATTTTTGTTTTAACTCTCTATATTTGTTTAATCTATTTGTCTTAGATTATTTTCTGTTGTATGTTGATAAAGTTTCCTAGCTTTACATGTTTTTCTTTTTAGGTCTTGTAGTTCATTGGTCCAGAAGGTATTGTCTTAGTGTGTAATCCTTTAGTTGTCTTTTTTGTTTTTGTTGAGTTTTTAATTTGCTAATTTTATTGTATCTTCTATTTTCTGGGCTAATTCATCTATGTTGCTCTCTTCTTCTATCTGTGGTAGATTTATCGTTTGCCAGAACTCTTCCAATTTATCTTCTCTGGGTTATATATTAGTGTTTCGTCTGAAGATTGAAAATAATTTGTTTCTTCTTGTTTGGTTGGTTTTATATCAAATATTATTATCTTATGATCGCTTATTGTTGCTGAATCGAGTACTTTCTAATTTTCTATTTTATTACTCAATCTTGTAGAAGCTATTGTCTGATCAATGTTTGATTCCCTCTGACTGTTCTTAAATGTTGGTGGATTCCCTTCCTCATTTATTATTATTAGGTTATTATTCATGACCAATTCTTCAACCCTTTCCCCTCTATTGTCCGTTTTATTGCCGTGCCATAGTGTTGATTTGGCATTTGAATCCATACATATTAAGATGTTTTCTTCTTTATACATTTGACAAAATCTTTCTACATTATCCAAAAAAGGTTGTATGTCCATGCAAAATTGACAATAACAGTTGGTTAATTTAATGTTTCCTAGATTCGTTCTCAATTCCACACATACCGTCCAATTATTTCCAAATTGTGTTATATTTAATGTTTTGATGTTTTTATTTCTGTTTATGATTGCAGCTTTTGGTTTCTCACCTACGTTTTGATGAATCTGGATCTCTCCTGTGTGGTTTCTTGCAATAATTGTTTCACAGTCTCCCATGTTAATCGACTTGTCATTTCTTGTGTAAGGCTCTTGTACAACTATTATGTCTGCTTCTACTTTATTTGCTAGTTCTTTAATTTCATCCATAGCCGTCTTTGCTCCCATAGCATTGATTTGAATGATTGTTATTTTTTCTTCATTTAAGAAATTTGTCATAAAATGATTTTGAGTTTGTCTTTTATTTTTTTTTGTATTTAAAAGTCGATTTTTTCGATTGTGCCTTCGTATAGCATTTTATATGTTGCACACTCTTGTTCGGTTTTAGCATTGCACTTTTTCTTTCTCTTGGTGCATGGGATACAAACCTTGGCTTTATCTTTATTCACACATCCCGATTTATCGTGCCCTCAATGTCCACAGAAAAAACAAACCTTCACTTCTTTGCAGTGTTTACTGGTGTGACCATAATCAAGACAGATATTGCATTTTGAGACAGTAATAAAGTCTTTTATTCCATGAGCTTCGAACATTAGATATACTCGTCCTTCTTTCAAAAATTTTCTTCTAATTTCAATTATCATTCATTCACCAACTTCGAATTGAATTCTACAACAAAGCTCCTTATAGTATTTCAAAATAAGTGAAGAATGTGACAACCCGACCCGAGTGACCCGACCCGAGTGACCCGACCCGAGCTGACCAGACAACCCGACCCGAGTGACTCGACCCGAGCTGACCAACAACCCGACCCGAGTCACCAGACCCTACAACCGGACCCGAGCTGACCCGAACCAAGTGGCCTGACCCCACAACCCTACTCTTGTAGCCTGACCCGACAACTCGACCCGAGCTGATCCGACTGACCCGACCCGAGTGGCCTGACCTGACAACCCGACCCGAGCTGACCCAACAGTTTGAGAGCACTAGTCAGAGGGGGTACAATTTACAGTACAATTTATTTTGTATGGTTAGCATACTTTAAGGCTACCATTTTTTTGAAAACAGAAAAAAAGGAACATCTTACAAATTAGTAGTAAATATTGCATTTTGTATTAATTTTATCTTTCGAATTTTACTACGGGTACGTTGTCACTATTCGTTCCTCGAGGTTCTGTCACACTGCTACGCATCTGGGATATAGTATACATAAAGCCGCGTCAGTTCCCGAACGAGCTGGACGCTCATACTTTTAGGGATTATTCATTGAGAATCTACGAACTTACCAAGGGGGTAACAAAGCAACTTTGATTTACTTATCAACTAATACGAAAATAAAAAAGAACGTACCTATACTTTATATCTGCATGTGTAGTGCCCTTGTACTTTATCTATGACTATGTGTGCGTGGGGGGGGGGATTTAACGCATATCGCATGTCTTGTGCACATGGATACTTCTTACTATTGCACTACGTAGAAAATTTATGGTATTTCATGTAGAAGTGGTAATAGAACACAGAAGAAACGCAGATCACGGCGTTCTCATGTATACTATTACCCGCATCTGAAGCTACGTTGCAGCAGGGCAAGGCATCGGATCGAAGATACAGATAAGGAGATGTTAAAGAAGTGATAGACTTTATGTACAAGAAGAGAGATGTTGAAACAGCTGACAGTAATCGATGTCTTTCTTTTGCATTTGAATCCTTAAATAAAACCGAGATTTCAAAATCTTCAGTTCATTTATTATTCTACTCATGCTTATTATATAAACTTTCCCGTTTACTGTTGCACACAATTTATCAATTTGAATATCCATAATTTTAATCTAGTATTCGAACGGTCAGTTGAACATGATTTGCTAAAGGAATTTACAGTTTCTATCTCATCAAAGAAAATGAGCCCAAGGAACTTAGCTGAAACTGATCATTTCACTAGATGTGTCAACTCTTAATGATACGAAATAGACTTAGTTCCAAAATATTTTAAACAAGTAATGATCTAAGCACAATTAATTATTATTTTCCAATGTTATATGCACTAAATAATCAAAATAGGCAACGGTAATTATGCCGAAACAAAATATTTTAGGAAATCTTATTTGATGATGATTGAGTACACTTATTTTACAAATCATGCTTAAAAGAAGAACAAAATTGGCATTACATTCATCGTCTATAGAGTCCAATTCTTATTATGTGGTGCAGATAGAGAAAATAACAGCACACTAGAAATATTGTGAAAATTAATTATTTAACGTTGGAAAATTATAATGCCATTTGACTGATCAGAAAATAATCAAGCAAAATAAAATAAAATAAACGATAACAAACTGTAACGAAATCAGGTCATTACAATCTCACTAGTTACACAACTTAAAATAATGTATTAATATAGTCTATACTTAATCAACAGTGCTAAAAATTATTATAGAAGCTGTTATACAATATAAACGCAATCAGTGAACATACACTATTTAGGCAAAAATTATATTTTCAATATTATTGCACATACCACCACACATGCTCTACATCTCTATGAAGAAAAAAACTTAGATTTATGAAGTTGTTTCCAATGATGTAATAAAATAGAGGGTCCGCTCATATGTATCTTCATCCTATTAAATCAATAAAGCCAAAAACAACCAAGCATCGCTAAGTCTGATTGGCTACTCTCGTTTCTTGCATTGTCTGATTGGCTACTTTCGTTTCCGCCATGATTGTTGGCTCAAAACATTGCGATCCTATTGGGCAGAGTGGGCAGAGTAGGGGTGACGTATGGCTTCAAGATTTTGTTGTAAGGGCAGATCCTATATTTTATAAGATCCTTGGTTGTTTCCAAATTTCAATGGACTGATTTATTTTTGTTAACCTAAAATGCGAACTAAAAGAAAGCAATTTGCATAATTGTTTTTCTGAAGCAGAAAAATGTGTTTTCGGGGCTGGTTTGCAACGTCACAAGAATTTGTCCCCACCTCGGGGTATACATTCTTACTTTTGGTGATAAGAGTGCCAGTAAGGAGGATTCAAACATTGCGTGTTATATCCGGGGAAGCAGCGATTGGAATAATGATAAAGATTAGAATGAAATTGTTCCTATAATATTGTCGGAATCGAAAGCAAAAGGAATAAATCGATTTCATTATCCTTTCAGAGCTTTTGATATGTAATTAATAAAAAGCAAGACAAGAAGGAACATTTCTGGACACCGGGACAAATTTTAAGAAACGGGGACGTATGGTAGCCTTACATACTTATTTGCATGCGGAGTGTCAGTACGGAGCCACTAAGTAGCAGAGTTGAAACAAAACCTCGTAAATAGGTTGCCAACTCAGGAAAACAAAATTAAAGGCATACCCTCAAAATTCTCTGTACAAATGAGAAACTGAAGACTGTATTGATCATAATTGTATTTACCAGCTATTGCCACTTCTTTAAATGATTGCAAGTATAAATATAAATTAAATAATTGCAAGTATAAATATAAATTTAAAAAAAGAACTTCAGATTCAATCATCGTTAAAATAACATCAATGTAGAGAATCACACGATAGTGTGAACATACCAATCGACACAATAGTGTGTACAAAGTCTTCTTAGTAAATACTCCATAGTATGTGACATTTTTTAATGTTTCTACTATTTAGACAGCCCCTACATTGTTTTCGTTCTGGTGGCGCCCCTAATTGTGTACAAACAAAAATTTCGCCTGCATATTTCTGTACAAACGATGTACAAACGATTGCGATAATTTGTGATTGAATAGGGCATGGCGAGGGGCTACCAATTAAAACAGACCCACTTTGTTTTCGTTCTGGCGGGCCCCTAATTGTGTACAAACGAAAATTTCACCTGCACATTTCTGTACAAACGATGTACAAAAGATTCCGACAATTTGTGATCCAATTGCTCATGGTGGGGGGCTACCAGTTAGACAGCCCCCACTTTCTATCGGTCTGAAGGCGCCCCTAATTGTGTACAAACGAAAATTTCGCCTGCATATTTCTGTATAAACGATGTACAAACGATTGCGGCAATTTGTGATTGAATTGGACATGAGGGGGGCTATCACTTAGACAGCCACACTTTGTTTTCGTTCTGGTGGCGCCCCTAATTGTGAACAAACGAAACTTTCGCATGCACATTTCCGTACAAGCGATGTACAAACTATTGAGATAACTTGTGATTGAATTAGACATGGCGGGGGGCTACCAATTAGACACCCCTAGTTTTTTTGTTCTGCCCCCCCCTAATTGTGTAAAAACGAAAATTTCACCTGCACATTTCTGTACAAAGGATGTACAAACAAATGCGACAATTTGTAATTGAATTGGACATGAGGAGGGTGCTACCACTAAGACAGCCCCCACTTTGTTTTCGTTCTAGAGGCGCCACTAATTACGTACAAACGAAAAATCCACCTGCACATTTCTGTACAAACGGTGTACAAACGTTTGCGATACTGCATGATTGAATAAGAAATGGTGGGGGCTACCGTTTAGAAGGTCCCCACATTGTTTTCGTTCTGGCGGCATTCCTTAATTGTGAACACACGAAAATTACGCCAGCACATTTCTGTACAAACGATATACAAACGATTGCGACCACTTGCGATTCAGCTGGACATAGTGGGGTGATAACACTTGGACACCCCATTTTGTTTTCGTTCTGGTGGTGCCCCTAATTGCGTGCAAAGGAAAATTTGGCCTGCACATTTCTATGCAAACGATGTACAAACGATTACGACTATTTGTGATTGAATAGGACAATGTGGGGGCTACCAGTTAGACAGCACCCACATTGTGTTCGTTCTGGCGGCGCCCCTAATTGTTTACAAACGAAAATTTCGCCTGCACATTTCTGTACAAGCGATGAATAAGCAATTGCGACCATTTGCAATTCAATTGGACATGGTGGGGGCTACCAGTTAGACAGCCCCCACATTGTTTTCGTTCTGGCGGCGCCTTAATTGTGTACAAACGAAAATTTTACCTGCACATTTTTGTACAAACGATGTACAAACGATTCCGACAATTTGTGATTCAATTGCACATGGTGGGGGGTTACTACTTAGACAGCTCCCAATTTTTATCGTTTTGGATTCACCCCTAATTGTGTACAAACGAAAATTTCACCTGCATATTTCGGTACAAACGATGTACAAAACGATTGCGACAATTTGTGATTGAATTGGACATGAGTTGGGTGCTACCACTAAGACAGCCCCACTTTGTTTTCGTTCTTGAAACGCCACTGATTGCGTACAAACGAATATCTGGCCTGCACATTTCTGTACAAACGATGTACAAACGATTGCGACAATTTGTGATTGAATTGGACATGAGGGGGGTGCTACCACTAAGACAGCCCCCACTCCATTTTCGTTCTGGAGGATCCACTAATTGCGTACAAACAAAAATTTGGCCTGCACATTTCTGTACAAACGATGTACAAACGATTGCGATAGTGCGTGATTGAATAGGACATGGTGGGGAGCTACCACTTAGAAGACACTCACTTTGTTTTCGTTCTGGCGGCGCCCCTAATTCCGTACAAACAAATGATGTACAAACAATTGAGCTAATTTGTGATTGAATTGGACATGGTCGAGGGCTACGAGTTAGACAGCCCCCACTTTGGTTTCGTTCTGGCGACGCCCCTAATTGTGCACAAACGAAAATTTTGCCTGAACATTTCTGTGCAAGCGATGTACAAACGATTGAGAAAATTTGCGATTGAATTGAACATGGTGGGGGCTACCAGTTAGACAGCCCCCATTTTGTTTTCGTTCTGGCGGCGTTCCTAATTGTGTACAAACGAAAATTTGACTGCACATTTGTGTACAAACGACGTACAAACGATTGCGACAATTTGTGATTGAAAAGGACATGGTAGGGGGGCCATCACTAAGGCAGCCCCTACTTTGTTTTCGTTCTGGCGGCCAATTTAATTGTGTACAAGCGAGACTTTCGCCTGCACATTTCTGTACAAACGATGTACAAACGATTGAGACAATTTGCGATTCAATTGGACATGGTGGGGGGGGGGGCTACCATTTAGACAGCCCCTCTACTTTTTTTTCGTTCTGTCGGCGCACCTAATTGTGTACAAACGAAAATTTCGCCTGCATATTTCTGTACAAAGGGTGTACAAACGATTCCGGCGATTTGTTATTGAATTGTACATGGTCGGGGGCTACTACTTAGACAGCCCCTAGTTTTCTTCGTTCTGGTGGCGCCCCTAATTGTGTACAAAGGAAAATGTCGCCTGCACATTTCTGTGCAAACTATGTAAAACGATTGCGATAGTTTGTGATCGAATTGGACATGGTGGGGGGTTACCACTTAGACAGCTCCACTTTGTATTCGTTCTGGCGGCGCCCCTAATTTTGTACAAACGAAACTTTCGCCTGCACATTTCTGTACAAACTATGTACAAACGATTGCGACCATTTGCTATTGAATCGGACATGGTGGGTTACCATTTAGACAGCCCCCCTTTTTGTATTCGTTCTGGTGGCGCCCCTAATTTTGTACAAACGAAAATTTCGCCTGCACATTTTTGTACAAACGATGTACAAATGATTGAGGCCATTTCCGATTGAGTCTGAAAAGTGTGTGTGGGAAAGGGGCTGTCTAAATGGACGTTCACTGTATGCCTGATAGCTGGAAATCCAACATGAGAGCAAATACATGCCCGAAAACATAACATGCTAGGATATTTCTCCACTTGGAGGGAAAGTATTACTATCTGAGAGCATTACTTAGAGAAAGAACCAAGAGATAAATCTGCAGAAATTCCATTCACGTTAAATTCTAACAGATAGGAATTAATGCAAAGGAAAAGATAATAATAATACGCATCATGCAGATACCGAAAAATATGGAAACCTAAACAAAATGAGAAAAGAAGGAAAAGGGGAAAGGAAAGAGCGAAAACATTGGAATAAATTAAATTTAAACGCTTAAGGATATACAGTCTGCGTCTTTCCCCCAGCGTATGTCTTGGGTTTTTCTCCCTTTATGGGATAAATCTCTTTCAGTGTCAATCCCGAACCTCATTTACAATGTTTAATTTTTTTTAAAAAAAAGTAGCTCTTAATCCAGGCTGAGATTTCAACAAAGGAGCCTTAGAATGACAGTCACAAACGCTGTCTACTTAGCTACACAGGCCATATCAAGTGTGTTCTTAAATCAGTCATTACATCTGCTATTATCAAACGTGTTAAATCAGCCATTCCCTGCGACTTACCCCAGTTCCATTTGAAGTTTGAATTGAAGACCTGAATTGCAAAACATCCCAAGCCCACTCTTATTCTTCGCATTTTTCGTTTCCTGTTTTTTATGTTAACATCTATGTTTCAGGGCTATTCACTTGCATAATAGGTAAGTCCAAATCAAAACTTTTTTTTAAAAAAATTCAAAATAATTTCAGCTAAACAGAATAGCATTCCAAGTATAATCTTCTTGTGTTTTTTCTGAAAACGAAAAAGTACTCCGGTGGACTTGGGATTTTCTGTAATTCACATCTTCAATTTTATTTACGGCCTTTAACCTTCTTTGGCTCGCAGGCTCCTTGCTTTCATAAAAAGCATTTGTTCTGTAGATTAAAAACAAAAATGAATTAATCTGTGTTCTTGGGAACTTACTGTTGCCCCAACACACACATGTACAGGGTTTAACAAAAAGGTACGGCAAAATTTCTGGGGTGGATTTCTTATGGGTAGACAAGCAAAATCGTTTATATGACCATATGTCGGAAATGCATCATTACAGAGTTACGGCCATTGAGCCCCCTAATGGTGGAAATAGTCACATTTTGGTCGCTCTTAATTGTGACTCAATTTAAACCTCAATAACTCAGACCCTAATTAAGCTAGGAAGATAATTTTGGTATCTATGTATTTCTAAAGGACGATACTTTTCGCCGATATGTATTTTATGTATGTGGGGGAGTACCGCGGTGAACATGGGAGGGTAATTACTTGTTTTTTTTCATCAGCATTTTGGGGATGGCATTATTCCCCCTCGGGAATACACTCATAGAACGGATATCAGCGGAAAGCTTCATTTTTGCAGAAACACATTCCTACTAAAATTATCTTCCTATCTTAATTAGAGTTTGAGATATTGAGGTTTAAATTGAGACACATTAAGGAGCGACCAGAATGTGTCTATTTCAGACCATTAGGCGCCTCAAGAGCCGTAACTCTGGAACGATGAATTTCCCGACATATGGTCATTTGAACTTTTTTGCTTGTCTACCCATAAGGAATCCACCCATGAAGTTTTGCCTTACCTTTTTGTTACACCATGTATATACAAGAACCGTTTTATAGATTTACGAAATCACTCTTTTTTCCTCAATCAATCTACGAAACGGGTTTTGAAAGAGAATTTCCCACTAGTAATGACCCTCGTAGCGTCGTTACGTAACACACACAGTATAAATAAGGTTTCGAAACCACAAATTACAAGTTCTGCCCAAAATAATACGTTAAGGTGTCTGCTTGTTGAGTGGGCAACCAGGTTCATATCACGGCTGGTACGGTTTGCTTTTTTTCCCTTTCAAAATACATTTCTATATGTTTGTATTCCTTCTTAATAAACACTTTCTTGCATTTTTTGTAGATTATCTTAAATTAGTGGGGCTTAAGTAGTCAGAAGGTTAAAATACATATATGACTACTTTATCCGTGTGTGTACTTTATCATATATGTATCTTTACATATTTGTTTCTTTCAACTAATGTTGCCACGAGACGAGACAGAACCCTTTGATGCGAGACACGAGACGACAGACTAATTGTCCCGTCTCGTTTCCGAGACGAGACGAGACGTCTCTTGAAATGCCTCGTCTCATCTCATGTCTCAAAAATGCAGACACAGTTTTTGAAATTGTTTAAAATTTTTTAAACTCGAAATAAATTATTGCCTTAGAAAGTTTACCAGCGTTTAATATTTCAAATGAGGACTATCCTAAAAGAACAAGGAATACCTAAAGTTATTTTTTTTTAAATGATTCTTACAAACATCTTTCATTTCCATTTTCCAATCGATTCAAGTTTAAATATTTTGTGATAGTGTTCCAGATTCAAGATATTAAACCATTCATCGAGATCAGTGTTTCAGAAGATTTAATTCAGAGTGCTGATGTTATATCTATGTATAAAAATCCTTTATAGGAATACAAGTTCTCTTAATGCCAGTTTCATCCCTAATTAACTATTGTTTCATGAGTTTTCTTTTTCCGAACAAAGACAGAAACGTGTCAGCCTTTTTCTCTACTGAGTTTGAAAGGATGCTGGTTTGATAATAAAATTTAGTTTTTTTTAAAAAATTGTTTTATGATGTTATTCGAACCAAAGCCATTTTTGGAATCGGAACGTCAGATAGGCCTCCTTATTTTTTGAAGTGGCGCCAGAGGTTTTGAAAAAATTATTTCAGAATAAGTAGGAACGGCTTGCCTTTCGACTGTGCCGATGATATTAACAAATATTCCTGTCGTAGTAATTCATTACTGGAAACCATTGGCGCCTGAGGAAATTTTTTAAGGGAGTCATCTCCATGGTGTCTATATTACGTCTGGTATTTAATATACGTAGTTTGCTATATTACGCATACATTTTCGTGAGCAAGGGTGCCAGGCCCCTTGTCCCTCCCTTCGGGCGCCCATGGTCGAAACTAAGTAGTCGTTGTTGGAAGCAGTGTTTCTTCTAGACATGTTTTCTGGGCGCTGCCCCCAGGAACTCTGAAAGTGCCCCCACGGGGAGACCAAAATAATACGTCTATAATATAATAATAGTACCAGCAGTAGGATACCCCGGAATCCTAAATGTACCCCGCAGGAACAGATTTTCTTAAAGAAAAACTGATTGGAAGATTTTAGTCGTTTGTGTGTTGTGCTGATTACCAAACCAAAGTGGTTAAAAGCTGTAATTTTAACCACTTGGCATAACAGCTCTTTTTTGTGGGTCTGGGAAGCTCTAGTGTTGCCACGATACGAGACATTTCTTGTGTCTCGTCTCACGAGACGATACATTGGACGATACGAGACAACCTGAAGTCTCCTCTCGCCTCGTCTCGTGGCAACACTACTTTCGACCATGTGGATTACTGCCCCGATATTGGAAATGTTCTCGAAGGGATTGTGCTACGAATAAGATATTTTATTCGAACTAAGTGACCGACTCCGATGCCATGTTGTTCCAATTTCGTCTATTCGCAATCTAAATGGAAAAGAGAAACATATGTTTAGATGGTTACATGAAAGCAGTCCCGTGTTCGATTCCTGTTGCTGGCACTCGGTCGAAAAAAGTTTAAAAGTGTTTCAGGCCAGCCACTCTGAATAAGGTTTTCCTTGGTCTTCCACATTCACACCAGGCAGATGGCGGGGTGATGCCTTAGGTCACAGATCGCTTCCTTCCTTTACCAATCCTTTCTTCCTTCTCTTTCCCCCTAAAGTGTGCTCGCCCAGGGACGTCATCCCTCAAACGTGACGGGCTAAATGCTCTCAGATGCCGAAAGCCCAGAAATCTAAATCCTAAATCCTAAATTTACAAAGTTACTTTGGGGGAACATTGTTCTTTCAAAGTATATTTTTATATGACGTATGGCAAGAACCCCCCAACTTTAGAAAACTGAAGGAATAACTAAGTCATTCGTTCGTACTACGTGTGTACCATTTGTACCGAAAATATTTTCGTTTGTACCATTTTTCGTATAGGGTTACTTGAGAGGTCAACTGCGGGGGGCTATCTTGCGCCAACATTGAAATACATTGAAATACACCACGAACATTGAAATACACCATTCGAAAGCAAATCATTTGTACCGTTTGTACCGAAAAAAGTTTTGTTTGTACGCTGATAGTTTTCGAGAAAGAGGTGATGGCATTTGGGGAGCTATCTTGGCGCCAAGATAGCCCCTCCTTCCGTATCACAGTAGAAAAACAGATTGAAATGCACCTTTCGAAAGCAAATCGTTTGTACCGTTTGTACGGAAAAATGTTTTGTTTGCACCCTGATAGTTTTCGAGGAAGAGGGGATGACATTTGGAGGCTATCTTGTACGTATGGTAATGGTACGGTAATGGGTACGGTAATGGGTACTTTCTCCATGCCCATTAATAAGTATTATGTGTTTATTCATGTGAATTTATGTGTATTTAGAATGCTGGTTGTGCATATCAAAAAAAAGAAAAAAAGAATTTTTCGGAAATAACTCAACATTAGAATTGAATGGGCGAGTGGGAAAACAATGTGAGTTCAAAATAAGCCATTTTGAACTAAATTCAATAATAACAATAAAGATGTAGAACTACAAGTTGTAATGAAGAGCAGTACAATTTGCAAGGCTTCACAGGTTATAGCAGAATGCTATAATGTCGACTGTACATTTGTGACATTTGTAAACGAAAGTTCTATCTTCAATTATCTCAAAATGAGTTTTGTGGACCAGTAGTGTTTTGACACTCACCGATTCAATTAAATTTTCTCTATTTCTGCCCTTTTCCGTAAGTAAATACGTATTATTCAGCAATGGCCTACTTGCTTTCAGCTATTGTCCTTGAAAGCGGCAAGTTTCTCGAGCCGTTAATGTGACACATATAAACAGTTAATTTCTTCAGTTGGTTTAAAGCTGAAACGTGGAAGGACGCAGTTTAGGTCAGTAAACATTTCATTTTTATTTTTCTTTGCTCAAGATTATTTCTGAAAAATCCAGTTTCTTTCTGAATTTGTACACACTTTGTTATTCTCTGAGTGGACTGAATTTGTACACACTTTGAGTGAAAAAACACTACTAGTCCACAAAACGCATTTTGAGATATTTGAAGAAAGAGCTTTCGTTTGTTAATGCAACAAATGTACAGTCGACATTATAGCATTCTGCTATAACGTGCGATGTCTTGTAAATTGTACTGCTCTTCATTACAACTGGTAGATCTACATCTTTAGTGTTATTTTTGCCTTTACCTCAAAATGGCTTTTTTTGAACTCACACTGTTTTCCCACTCGCCGATTCAATTTTAACGTTGCGTTATTCCCAACAAGTTCTTTTTTCATTTGGATATGTACAACCAGAGTTCTAGATACACATAAATTCACATGAATAGACACATAATGCTTATTAATGGGCATGGAAAAAGTATACATTACGGGGCCTATCATGAGTACAAGTCAAATGTCATTCCCTCTTTGTCGAAAACTATCAGGGTACAAACAAATTTTTTTCGCTACAAACGGTAAAAACGATTTGCTTTCGAACGGTGCATTTCAATTTTTGGTGCTGTGGTACGGGGGGAGGGGCTATCTTGGCGCCAAGATAGCCCGCATAAATGTCATCTACTCTCTCTGGAAAACTGTCAGGGTACAAAGAAACTTTTTTTCGGTACAAACGGTACAAACGATTTGGTTTCGAATGGTGTATTTCAATTTTTTGTGCTGTGATACGGGGGGACTATCTTGGCGCCAAGATAGCCCTCCAAATGTCATCCCCTCTTTCTCGAAAACTATCAGGGTACAAACAAAATTTTTTCAGTAGAAACGGTACAAACGATTTGCTTTCGAATGGTGTATTTCAATTTTTTTCTGCTGTGATACGGGGGAGGACTATCTTGCAGCCAAGATAGGACCCCCAGTTGACCTCTCAAGTAACCCTATAAGGAAAATGGTACAAACGAAAATATTTTCGGTACAAACGAATGGCCTAGTCATCGTTTCAATTTTCTAAACTGGGAGAGGGGGGGGTGCTATCTGGCCATACGTTTCTATATGTTGATATTTATTATTATTAATTGCTCTCTTGCATCTTTCCTATATTATTCTAGATTAGTTACCACAGGTTAGAATAGATTATGTAAAGTTAAATACGGTTATGTATGTTTACCGTTAATTTTCCTTCTTTCAAAATACATTCCAATCTGATCACATGCATTATTAATAATTTATTTGTTGCATTTCTTAATAATTTATTTCATACACACTACAGATAGAACAACTTATAGCATTTTAATTACACAGTACATAGTTCTTTTGACATAGAGGGAAATCTTCTTTGGTTATAGCAACATCCAGTATTACCAATGGGGATTTCCCTCATCTCCCTTGTAATTCGCACACCATCAACATATATAGAACATTGTTGAACATTTTTCGAACCACTTCATCACATTCGTAACCTTGTGACATGGTGCATTTTCTTGTCGAAAAATGCCACTACTGTTGGGAAACATTGTCGTCATGAAGGGATGTACGTAGTCTGCAAGCAATGTGCGATACGCCTTGGGCGTCATTATGCCTTGCTCGAGCTCCACTAGACACATGGATGGTTACGTGAATGTACCCCGGACCATTATTATTATTATTATTATTATTATTATTATTATTATTATTATTATTATTATTATTATTATTATTATTATTATATAAATGATCCCGAAGTTAATTTACCAAAGTCTACTTTCTTCTTGTTAGATTAGTGATCGTGGTTTAGGATAGATTAAAGTCAGATATGGTTATGTATATTTATACTTTAGTTTCTTTCTTTCAAAATGCTTTCCTATCTGTTCCCATGTATTATTAATAATTTACTTCTTGCATTTATTAATAAGTATCTGAAAACCCATTATTCGCACGGTGGCTGTAATTGGAACTCAAAGCCTGTATTAGTATCACCGTTAATTTCAGTGAGTGCGAAAACTATGGATTTGACATTAATATCACTCATTTTGGATTATTTTTACATGTCAGGATATCCCCTTCCGGTACCCTAATCCGCTACCAAATGGGGTGAATTTCGAAGTTAATGGAATCAGTGTTTCACCATTGATCTCATAGACCGCCAAAACTATGAATTTGACAGTAATATGGGTCATTTTCTACTACTTTTACATGTTCCTGTAAACATCTCCTGAGACCCCTCTGGTACGATTTTTTTTAAAGCGCTTCATCTTGATCTGGGAGATGAACCAAATTACCCGAGATTAAAATTTGGTAACTTTAGATTCTCTCGTCTGGTCTCCAGGCAGCACAGAGATATCTACATACATACAGACAGACAGACACACAAACAAACTTTTTATTTTATTTATATTAGATTAGGTGTATTTCAGACAGTGTTTCTTCCAGAAGTATTTTTAGGAGGCACTGCACGCCCGGAGCTCTGAGAACGCCCCAAAGAAGAGACCAAAATAATACGTCTATAATATAATAATAAGTGGAATAATATCAACAGTGCCCCCCGGAATACGAAATGTGCTCCCTGGAACATAGTTTCTGAAAGAAACACTGATTTCAAACACAACAGATAAAACCAACGGCGCCGACTTTCTAAAATGTATGTAGGTTCATATAAATTGCGGGACGTGTTATATGTTTTCAGAGGAGTCCCGAGTTTTTTTTATTGATTTCTTTTTAGTTAAAATCTTTTATGAACACTGTCAAAAAGGACTGTGCTGTGATAAAGTAAAACATACTGGTAATATAAGGATAAGTTGGGGCTGTCCTAGCTCAATCGGTAACACGGCTGACTTAAACGTAAAGAAACATGTTTAAACCCGGGTTCAAATTTAATTACTGTAATGCATATTTCCAATATATATAATCGTGATATTAAGTCTATATTTTCAACAACTTACATGATGAACAATGAGTGCAAGAGGCAGTGATATTATCAACACGTTACCAAAAGAAAATACTACATTCACACAAATTAAAATGAAAGAATCATCATAAAAGAAAATAATTTTAATGTTATTGCAGAAAGAACTTGCAAGGATTTTGTTGTGGACATAAAGTACAAAGTGACTAACTTGATGTCTTCCTTGGTTCCCTTTGCACAAACACACTTGAAACAAACAATTATGCTTTAGAGGTTAGAAATTTTAACTTCCCTCTCGATGTTTTAATTGTTTATTTTTTTGATAGTTGCGAGTGAGAAATATTTATTTTATTATGTTTCTATGAACCTAAAAATCTTGCCTTCAGCGCCCTGACAAGATTATTTGTGTGAGTGCTAGAGCCAGGGAGCACCCACGTAGTCGGCGCACATGGACAGAACAACTCCTAGCATTTCTTACACAGCACATGATTGTTTGGCATAGAACTTTGCTACTGTACTAGCGAGTTCCAGCTAGTTAAACCCTTTATTAATAGCCGGAGGCAGCATTCTGTTATATCATTGTAGTGAGTCGCGTGTTAAAATGCTCCTACTATCAGCTTTTCCATTGTTCTATTGACCTTGAAGGACCAACAAATACCTTTCGAGGAATACAAGTTCCCTTTAATTCATGAAGTTGATATAGAAATAACCTTCGAACCTATACTGTGCATAAATGCTGGAAGTCTTTCTAAAACGATCTGAACGAGCTAGCCTTTTATCAAACGCGGCTCGACTCAAAACTCAACGTCAAAACAGTGACTCTGCTCGGAACTCGATTCGAGAAAATTACATTTGATTCGACTCGAAACTCGACTTGAATTGAGTTGAGTTTTAGCTTGACTCGCGCCCATCCCAAGGCATTAGAAAAATTGGAAGCTTATTATTATTCTGCTAAACTAAATATATAATAATAACAATGTTGTTATGTAAAATTTAAATTACAGAATATAGAGAGGCGTAGGATACGCAAACTGATATGAAAGAACTCCTATATTACATACAATCAACAAACTATTTTCTAGTAGTACAGTAGACCTACTCATCAGAACACAGTTTATTCGTATTAACCCTTACTGTATATCGTTAACTATGGTACCCTACTTTTTGATAAATATTTCCCGCCGGGACACTTCAGACACTTTACTTTTAAATTCTGTCCACCATTATCCTGAGCTTTTAAGAAAAGGTATTCTTTGAAATGTTCGAACGGTAAAATATTTTTGTTCTCCATCTTTATAAGAACAACACCAGTGAAAGAAAAAATAGACTACCGGTACCACCGCACTCGTAGTTCACTTAATGAATATATTAATTTGGAGCTGTCAAAATTTAAGATAAAATCTTTCAGGTGCTTGCAATCAGTACACGTGATTTCCCTGAGGCTATTCTCATCTTCCAAAAGAGGTGTCTTCCCTTTTGGCTTACTCCCGTTTTGCCTACAGACCTTTCAGCAATTTATATCATTATCTAACTGCAATCTTATCTGTAAGCAAAACGATTATTCCCGTTTCGCCTACGCACACTAAAGGAGAGATATTTAGTGTTTGAGGGGGGAACGATATATAAAGATAATGAAAATATTAATATACCTATTAAATGCAGTCATTCCATTTTCAAGTTAAGTCTTTAGAAATTAGTCTAAGGAATAATAAATTAAACGAACAACAATGAAAAGTCCAGAATTAACATTGCATAGTAATCCTTTTATTGTCTAAAATTCTCATACTAATTAATAAATATTGCAGTGAGTTTGCCTTTTCTCTATATTGTTTTTAAGTTTCTATGCATAAATTTCTCAATTTATGTTCTTTTAAGGTTATGAGTAAGGTAACTTAAGTGTTGTCATAATAGTTTACGTGTTGTCATAATTCGGCAACGTTCAAATCCGTCGTTATGTGTTATCATCATATTCACTTTAAACGTTATGCCTTGTCTCAAGGCTTATCCTGGCTCATCAACCCTATAAAACTAATTCCTTCATTAAGAGAAATTTTGTATAATTTAACTAAAATAATTTTAAAGATATTGAGAAGGTAATTAGCGCATATTCGAACTATTCTGCCCTTTATTCCAGAGCCGCATTAAATACTAAGGTAAGTTGGAGGAATATGACCACATGGGGGAGTATGGACAATACTAAGGTTAAAGTTTACAACTTCTGACCATAAACATGAAGGAATTCGAAATGAGAGTTGGCAACAATTGTGGAATGTAATTGCTTAGCTGATGGTCGCTGCTTCATGCAAGTCTGCGTTTAGAGGAATTTGTAAAGGAAAAAAGAGAAACATATTTTAAATTTGGTATTTAAATATTGCATGAACTTATAATATGTTAATAGTAAGTAAGATTTTATTGCAAAATGTAAGACAACAGAACAAAATCTAGGTCCTACGCATATAGAGCGAACAATGGACTGCGTGATGAATGGCGCGCGGAGCGCGCTGCTATACTATACAAAGAAGTGTTTCCATCTAATATGTAAGTTACTGATCGGGGAAATATAAGCAAATCGAGTCGGGGTAAAATTATTAGAACAAAACATTGCTGTTTAGGAAATTAACAGAATGAAGCTTTTCAAAAAAAGGAAGCGTAGGTTATGGGATTCGAACTGATGATCGTGTATAAATAAAAATACTTTGAGAGCGTGCGATAACCGTCTACTCTACGAAGGTATGCTAAGGTTCAGACTCTTAGTAAACGCATATTAGAAAACCGTTAACACAAACTGTCTGATCGCTTCCCATATTTTGTGGCTTGTTTCCTTTTATGTTTCTTCTCGTATAAGATGTTTAATATCTATTATTATTAGAGCTGTGTAATATGTATAGTAACCAACATTATGAAAGACTTACGTTGTATTACTAATAAAGCATAAAATTCCCTCTCTTTCTCACTGTAAATTTTGCCTCGCGTTTGATACGCTTACAAAAATTGAACTTAGAATTTGGCGATGTGTCTCGGAGATTTCTTTTGTTAATCATAACTTCTTTATTTCTTAATTTTCTTAGTACTAATTTTGGAAAAATGCGGTTTCCTTTTTCTGCATATTTCTAAGAAGACATTTAACATTTTCTATCATAAGACAGAGAGTTATTAATATCTATATAATTTTGAAATATATGCGACAGAAATTCTGGGCAGAAGTGTAGTTTCTTCTTTTATTTATACGCCATTCCTAGACAGAGACGAAACATCTTTCCTCCATTTTATATTTTCTTTAAACAAATTACGTAATGTCCCATATTTTCGGCTTGGTCTTACTTGTCAGCAATAAACTTCATGCGTCTGGATTCGTTTCTTATTTTGCTTTTCTACTTGTACTCAAGAAACAAATTTGGTTCTGCGTGCGCGGGAATCGATCTGTGGATTACAAGATCTTCAGACCACCTTGCTATCGCATACTCTACGAGGGAGGATGGCCAGAGACGAAGAAACTGATTTCTTTGTTCAAGAGACATACGCACATTACTCTGGCTTGGTTATCTCGATCTCTGTGCGAATTTACACAACTAACACGGTTTTCAAATTTTACGCGTGATTTCGCCAACAAATTATTAGCTTTAACGCTACATGCAAAGTTGATAAAGCATTAAAGGAATAACAAAAACAAGAAATAGCAATCGAACTTACAACTGTAGACACAAGAACGATTCCATTCAAGGTGTTACCTCACCTTTCTATCTACAAAAAGACCCGAGTTCGATTCCCGGCAGGAGATTATGTGGTTCGGATTCCACGTTAATCAGTAAGTCCCGTCTCATATAGCCTTTCTGCTAAAAAGGGACGTTAAACTCAAAATCAACTCAACATGTCTAGAAGAAGGGCGAAACAAAATTCATTACTGCTACCAGTTAAAATATTTATACTTTATTCTTTTTCTCATAAAATAATAGTTATATCTGTCAATCCATAAATCTAATAATATTACCTTCGTATGTAAACCTAAAAGGAATCTGACATACAGTATATCTCTTCTTTTCCTATTAATATCTTCGACTATGATTTTTCCTTCTTTTGTCTTTCTATTAATAATAATAATAATAATAATAATAATAATAATAATAATAATAATAATAATAATAATAATAATAATAATAATAATAATAATAATAATAATAAATGGACACTGTTTTCTTCAGAAACTTGTGACTTTAAGGTCTAGAGTGTAGATTTCTGCCCACGACAACACACTGGACATTATTTATAAAAAGACCGAAAATCATTATTCACTAACTTATCGTCTACGGTTTGAACTGCAAGAAATGATCATATTTCTTCGCGATAATGTGAATACAAAAGTGAAATGTGTTTCTACACAATTTCCTTTTCTCGGATGAATGGATAATTTTAAAAAAATATTCTATTGTTGTAAAGAAAATAAAAAGTATGTCTTTAGGGGAGATCGACCTGAGGACCACGTGAACTTGAGCCCACGGTGTACTTACCGATTACACTATCAAGACAGGCTTGCAAGCAAAGCGCTACATTGAGTGATTTCTCGAAAGAGTCCAAGTACTTTACACCGCATTGTACTTTTTCCTTGTTTCGTTTTTATTGCGTTCACTTTCTGTTTTTCGTACAATGCACGAAAAAAACAAATACGTTTTTCGCCATGATGTCTAGGAATATGTTTTAACTAATCAGCAAATAGGAAGCTTTTAGCGAAATTATATAGGGTAATGTGTAGTATTTTATTTTCATAGCAGCAAGGGACAAGATACTACCCCGCGGAAAACATGCATAAAATTGACTGACAGAAAATACTCTCGTGTTGGATTCCCTTTAAGCGTTAATTAAAATTTTACTTTAATTAGAATTTATTCTTATTAATTATCCATGTCTTTTAGCCTAAATGACTTAAACGTTGGGAAAAGTATATGGGAAAAAATGTTGAAGACTATGCATACAAAAGTCAGTTGTCAGTGTTTTGTAAGCTATTGACAAAATAATAAAGACAGGAGAGAAAATCTCTTTAGAACTGAAACTGAACAATGTTTTAGCTTTCATGCTTAATTTGCTACTAGCGTGACACATTAAATTTAATGTAATATACATATTACACACAAAATTCGCTACTTAACTGTTAACAACATGAAAAATGATAGGTATTTTTAAACATTAAACACAACACCTCCGACGGTGTTTAGAACTTTCGCTATTAAGAGGAGATTAAGGGTAATTTGTATTATTCTTGCTCAATAGTTAAGAATGATGATATCGAGGTTGTGTCTTGTCATCATAGCAAAACGGATGAAGCACTTGAAATAATCTTTCTAATATACTCTATTTAGCATTTGGTCCAGTCGGGTTTCTATAATTATAATTCATTAACGCATATAAGTTAAGACGAAGAGATGAACATAAACACCTTATTTTTTAAATATGTGAGCCCGACTGTGTCCGTTGTCCTTAAAAATTCGCTTTTGAGGGGAAAAGGGGCAAGCTCTAAATACGTGGTCAATATGTAAAAGTAACATCGTGATTGTCTGTCCGACCTCACGGGAAATCGAATGAAGTGTTTGAAATGAATATTTGAAGACATTTAGTACTTGGAAGAAAATGATTAGCTGACGTCTACTGGAAACTTGACAAAACTTCACAAATACATGATGAATTAATATTTTACTCGTAGTTAAAATGGCTACTTTATTGGTTAAAGGAAAAAACAAAAAAGGCTCGAGCTGGAATCGAACCCAGGATTGGATTGAATAGGATAGGATTGGGTTGGATTGGACATGTCCCTCTCATCCCCCCAAAATTTGCTCCAGTGAACCTAGAACACAATTTTGGGAAGCTAAGAATCAAGTTTAATTATGGGTCACAATAGTTCAGCAAGCGATCAACTTTTATACACAGATTTGTGACTTTAATGTATTTAGGGTTACATGATCCCAGCTTTGCTTGTAGATTAATACAGACCTTTCACAGTTCACAGACCAATCATCTTTCATGAAACTAACAGTTCTAAGACTAATCAGTTGGTTCATTGGGAGTGTAACATCCTTTTCAGCACCGAGACTATGTGAGACATGTTTCTACAATTTATTTTGGGATCATAAACTAAATGAACTAACATTAGAAATCAATCTCTTGATAGGGTTGATTCCATAAATGTTACATTCCTTTCATTCTCACATGAATGTTCCCAAATAGAATATGACCTACCAGAATACATACTGTCTTCCACTCGGTATGAACACTAGTTTATTAATCATATTCTCATTAAATAGTGGACATGATTGCTTTTTTCAGCATGCTGAAACATCTAATAATATAAGCAAAATATACTAATATTGTTTCTTTTCTCTTTGTGTTTTCACACAGATCAGTATGTCATTGATAACATTGTGTTTTTTAAGAACGTGTACTGTATTCACAGTTAAGACAAAGATCAGACAGCCACTTGAAAGCGCCTCAGGTTATATTGCTTTGCTCTTCTGCCTAGTGGTTTGCTCTTTAGCCCTCAAGTTATATTGCACCAACCTGCTACTTTCATTTCAATTACTTGTATATTTAGTTTCGGATGTAAGCTTATTTTTATATTTTATTAATGGAAGGAAAACTAGAACATGGTTACTTTTGATCTACGTAGGTAGAATCATACTTGCAGCCTTATATTATCAACTTAGACAAGAATTTAAAAAATAGATCAGAATGACACCATATATATAAAACTCTAATACTATAAGTAATGGCTGTTCTTTCGACGATAAGAAAAAAAGGCACTTGAAGATTCGAACATGGAACAGCTGGTTGATAGGATAGAGCGTTACCCACTGCACCATATACTCACGTGCTTGTTTCTTGCTATACACTTTAAACATTCAATATATGATTTTTGTTTCTGTCGTCTTACCGTAAAACAGTTTATCTGCTTTCCCTGTTTGTTACACTATTTGTGTGATTTGTTGCGTAAATTGCATTTGCAAACTTAATATATTTTGTTGTTTTACCAGGATACACAGCTTTAAAACTTTTTAAGGTCAATTACATTAGGCCAACTGATTTTCTTATCTCTTCCATCGCTTCAAGGAACAAGAGATACTATCTCGCGCAAAACGTGCATAAACTTATGTGACAGACAACACACATCAAGAGAGATAGCCAAACATAGATATAGTAAGAAGAGAGCGCAGAATTGTGTTTCTAGAATCACGTTTCAAAATTAAATGAACATTAATGAAAAATTACTTTAACGTCCTATGTTTAAGTTATTTAGGATTTATATTTCTGGGCTTTCGGTATCTATGGCCATTTAGCCCGTCACGTTTGAGAGATGACGTCCCACGGCGAGCACACTATCAGGGAAAAGGAAGGAGTAAAGGATAGGGGAAGGAAGGTGCGGCCTGGGACCTACAAATTAGGCCCCACCCCGGCATTTGAATGGTGTGAACGAGGAAAACCCAGGGAAACGTCATTCAGGATGGCTGGCTTAAAAAAGCTTTTTACATTTTTTCCACCGAGTGCCCCCATCGGGAATAGAACTAGCGACCGCTCGCACCAAGTCCTTTAGGCAGAAGGTGACGGAAAATTAATAAAAGTTATCTAACTAGTTAAAGTTTCAATTATTTTCTAACGGGAATCGAACCGCAGACTACATACACCAAATGCGCACACGCTAGCCACTAGACCAGCAGGAAAGGATAGAACTATATTAACAATGTCATACAAATTCTTCGTGTATGATGTTTTGTTTTCTTCAGATTTTTTCGAGTCTCAGCGAGTCATGTTTGACAGATTCCAGGTCCGAGAATTCTTAAGCAGTTTCATCCCTACTTCCCCATAAAACGTTTGTTCCAATCCCAACAGGTGAGAATTGACTATAGTGAGATAGATACTCTTTGCTAAAACCGGAGTTCAATTTTCGGCGGGAGTTCATGCGGTTCGGATCCCACGTTAATGCTTTAGATCTATGTCTCATATGACCTCGTTACAGAACGGGACGTTAAACTCGTTTCCAAACTATATTTTCAAACTATATTCTGGTTCGTGGGAGGGGCCAGAAGTCGTCGTATGCATGTTATTGTAGATCCATCTGGTGGGAGATCCTCTTGCCAAACCACATGGTGGTGTTTGTATACACTGAGGTGTGGAATTGTTTGTTTACAACATCACATAGGATATTACAATATAGTGTGGAAATCTTTCTTTCACACTGTGAAACGATATTCATTTCTTTTATTTTGGTATCGGTAGTGGTAACTCGTCTAATATATTCAACAAATTGACACTCTTAGTCATATATTAGAAACTTGTAGCAATACACGTTGAAACCGATCTTGGCTAACTTGAGCTACTTCTGATTTGAATATCGATTGGTGGAAAAATTCTTGGCATGCTTAATTCTTGAAGGAACATTTTCTTACGCCCCTGTATTGATTGTAAAGAAACGTATCTTGATATCTCCTATTGTTTTGATTCCTAGACACAAGAATTGAAATAGGAAATAATAGTTGTTTTGAACTACTTCCTGTTGATCGTTAAAAAGTCGTATCTTGATATCTCCTATTGTTTTGATCTATGGAAAAGAAGAATTGAGATAGGAAGTAATAGTTAATTTGAACCACATCCTTTTACGGTAGGATGTTGACAATAATTACGGTATTATGCCTTGAGACGCTAAATCTTTTGGACAAATATGTTATCGCTATCTGTTACTGTTTTCGTTCAATGGCGAGGAATGTTCAAACAGAATATGGCTAATTTTAACAAATTCTGCTTTGATCAAAGGTGCCACGAAGGAGGAGGCTATTCTTGAAACGATGAATCGATTGCAAAGAACCACTTTTAATATTTTTTACCATTTTTGCTCTACGGAAATCAGTATTGGAACCGGAAGTACTAGTAAATCTGAACAATTTCCGGTTTGGTAGGGTTATATGGATAGTGACGATATGTTTGTTGATAGGTGAATTGTTTGCCTAAAACTGCTTCTCGCTACTTGCTGCCGTTTTCGTTCTATAGCGATAAACGTTGAAACCGTTATTGAAACCAGAAGTTATAGTAAATTCTAACTACAGCCGAATTTAGTAGAGTATTGTAGATAGTTATGATATGTTGTCTTTATTCTAAATTGTTTGCAGAAACCACTTCTTACTATCCGTTATCATTTTCTTTAATATCGACAAACGTTGAAACTGGAAATGGCTAATTTTAACCGGTTTCAGTAGAAGGTTAACGGAGGAAATAAAATATATTCTTTGGACACTGAATTAATTGCAAAAGACCACATCTTCAAGCATTTACTGTTTCTATTGGGTGGAAATTGGAAATTGAAACCGAAAGTAATAATAAATGTAAACCACTTTCAATTTTAGTAGAGTATTATGGATGACCATGATATGTTGCCTATACACGCGCAATCATTTAAAAAGAAGTCTTCTCAATGTTTGTTGCCGTTTTCTTCTATGGGTTAAAAGTTAGAACCGCTAATTGCTAATTTGAATCACTTCTGGCTTGAATATAGAGTTAACGCATGAGATGGAACCTACTCGTTGGATGCAGAAATAGCAGAAAACCATTTCTCTATTTCACTTACTTTCTTTGCTGTGGTACTTGTCGACAGTAGAGCCCAGCACGGGCCGGGCTCGGACGGTTCGGCCCGCAATGTGCCCGGCCCTGCCCGTTTCAAGTGATATCAAACTGGACGAGCCCTGACCGGGCCGAACCGGACCAGGCACATTCCGGGCCAAACCGGGTTGGGCACATTCCGGGCCGGGCACACTCCGGGCCGAACACAAATGCTATTGGACCGAACCTGGCACATGTATTTCCGGGCAGAGCCGGGCCCGGCCACTTGAAAGACGGATCGGAAACTAATGTTGTCAGCCTTTTTCAAAAATGTCCTCCAGTATCCGTGCCTTTGCCGTGTTCGTACGGTCTTACTGTGAGCATATGTTACTCGTAATGTGTTTGGGAAACTGGCCCTTTATTCAAGACTGCAAAGTACTGTAATACTACTACCATTACTACTTCTACTACTACTTCTACTATTACTACTCCGACCATTGCTAATACTACTACAACTGTTACGATTTCGCGTCAGAGTTGACATGTCTGGTGGTACCGAATTTGCCTTCTAAGTACAGAAAAAACGGAGAAATGCTATTTATGGCCGGTCTGTGTAGAATGTGACTGGTGCTTGATCTACGAGGGACAACGGTGGCTTAGTAGGAAAAACACTAACATCTGGTGCTAGAGGTCGTCGGATTAATCCCTGCTTGTGTTATGTGAGCTTTGTGGTGGACAAACACCATATGTGTGGGAGTCCCCGGGGTGGTCACTCTTCCTCCTACTGTTTTCATCCCACCAATTCATCCCATCATCATCCATACGGCGTGAACCGTAGTTACCCAAAGAACGTATGATTAAGTGAAGTACCTGACCTACTAAGTAGAAATTGGTACGCTACCATAAGACCACGGAAGCCAAAACCTTGAACTGGCATGATCATAAGATCACTACAATTTGTAGTAATGTTCAATTCGCATGGCAAATACCAGATAGTGTTACATGTTCCTGTATTGTTCATAGTATGATACTACAAATATAACAATATATAATGATCAAATAAATCAACAAGACGCCAGGGTCGATTAGTTGTTCCGGGAACGGTGGTTCAGTGATTGAACGTTCATCTCTAGTGGATGGGGTCCCTGGTTCGATGCCACCTCTCACCAAGTGAACTTTGTGGTGGACAAACACCGTGTGTGGGGGTTTCTCGGCGCTCTCCCGTTTCCTCCCACTTTATTCGTTCCATCATTTCATTTATTTCTCATCATCACCGTCTCCTTTAGCCTAGCCTGCATAACTGTGGGACGTAAAACTCAAAGATTTCATTTTCATTGTTTTCTTTTCGTATTACTAGTAATAGCAGTAGTGGTATTCGCTGTCGTATTAGTTTAGTAATGAGTTGTAGTAGTGGTGGTAGTAGTAATAGTAGTAGCAGTGGCAGCAATAGTGGAATTAGCACTAGCATTTGTAATCGTAATAGTAATAGTAGTATTAGCAGTAGTAGTTGTAGTACTGGTATCACATAAGTGTAGTAGTTTTCCATATCTTCTCTCTTACTCGTAATGCACTAATGAGTGTAGTATAAGACATTTACGTCTGTGAGCTGTATTATTGTACAATAAACATGGCTGAACAGAGCAAGCACAGATTACAAATAGACAGACAGAATAGAGATATAGAAAGCAAACCTTGGGTAACGTTTCACACGATTTTCCCAATCGAGAAGGACAAATAGACATTGCAATATTATGGCGACACATTTCTCATTTCCCATTGCATATTGAAGGATTAACTTGACTTATCAACTTGGTTGTTCGCAGGCCGGTTACTCCAGGCCCGTTTGCAGCCTGGCTCGTTTGTGCCCGCCCAGTTTAGGGTCCGGCCCGGTTAGAGACCGGCCCATTCTTTGCCCGGTTTGAGATTCGGGCAGGGTCGGGTTGAGCCGGGCACACAATACAGATCCATCCAGGCCGGGTCTTTGGGCCTGGGTTTGCTGGGCTCTGATCGACAGACACACGGATGAAACCACTACTTTTCCTACTTTTATGCACAGCATAGTTTGGAAGTTTAAAACCTGTCCTTGGTTCCATAAATATTATTAACACTAACATATTAATGATACTTTTGTGTATAATTTAAGAAGTTAGCCGTGAAATTTAATCCAGATTGGAAGTAGCTGTGCAAAGGCCTCTTGCTATAACAGATTTGTGGGTGTTCAGGTAAAACCAACATAATCTTTCTATTTTACAACGAATGTGTAATGCATAGGTCATTTCTGCTGTATATCAACTTCACGGACCAAAGCGACTCGTGATTTCATGGAAAGCCATTTGTTGGTTCTTCAAGGTCAATAACAACAAAATAGCTAATGCTAGGAATGCACGCGACCCATTACTTCGATAGAAGAGGCAGATTCAACAGACGTGTTTACGTATAAATGACTAATGCCCTCCGGCACTTAATAAAAGGCTTAAATGGGTGGAAGCAACATTCTATGCGAGAGAACGCTGTTTTTTCCTATCTGTTGTGTGCATGAAGCACGAATTTATTTGTGTCTGTCTGCGTGCAGCCTGGGGATCGGACGAGTTGACATAAAGTTACTAAAATTTGATCACGGATACTTTTGTCCAGGCCCCAGACCAGGACGAAGCGTTTTATTTCTAAATTCGAACCAGGGGTCTCGGGACATTTAATAATATTAGAAAATGACCGATATTTATGTCGAATTCATAGTTTTCATGATCACTGAGATAATTGGTGACACTTCCATTAGCGATAACTTTCAAAATCAGCTACCATTGTATGTGGGCCGGGGTCACCGGTGAGAGGGGTTACCGAGACATGTAAAAATAATCCAAAATCACTTATATTTATGTCAAATCCATAGTTTTCACGGTTGCTGAAATCAATGGTGACACTTCCATTAGCGATGACGGAAAATCGGCTACCATTGTATGCGGGCCGGGGTCACCGGAGGTGGGGTACCGAAACACGTAAAAATCATTGAAAATAACCTACATTACTGTCAAATCCTTAGTTTTCACGGTCGCTGAGGTGAATGCTGATTCTTCCAGAGGCGTTGACTTCTAAACACAGCTTCCATCGCCTGGGGGCCAGAGTCGTTCTTTTTAAATTTCGAATCTGGGAGTCTCAAAGTCTCTTGATTTTAATCTACAGAACAAATGCTTTTGATGAAAACAAGGGGCCTGTTGCCGTAGATGGCTAAAGTCCGTAAATAAAATTCAGACTTCAAGTATAACTGGGGTAACTCACCGACAATTGCTGATTTAACACGTTTGATAACAGCACATGTAATGTCTGATTTATAAACGCTGTTGATATAGCGAGTATAGATAAGTGGATAGCGTGTGTGACTGTCATTCTAAGGCTCCTGTGTTCGAGTCTCACCCTAGACTGAGTTACATTATTTTCAAGGAATTAAATACTATAAATGATGTTCGCGTTTGATACTGAAAGAGATTTATCCTATGCTGGGAGAAAAACCAAGACAGATACAGGGGGCAGGGAGCAAAGACGCAGACTATTTATCCTTAAGTTTTAAAATTTAATTTATTCCCATGTATTTTGCTCTTTTCTTTCGCTCTTTCCTTTTTTCTCGTTTTGTTTAGTTTTCCATACTTTTTCGGTATTTGCATTAATTCCTATCTCTTAGAGCTTAACGTGAATGCAATTTCTGCAGATTTACCTCATGTTTGTTTCTCTAAGTGATGCTCTCAGATACTAATACTTTTTCCTCCAAGTGGAGGAATATCCTGGCGTGTTATATTTTCGGGCATGTATTTGCTGTCATGTTGGTTGTACAACTATCAGACATACAGTAAAACTATTCTACTACTGGAAAAAGCTATCATTTCTTATATATCCAACCTCCAGGTTCTAAAGTTCGTGGCTGTACGTTGGTATTAAAATAACAAAGTCAAGTGATAACGTAAAAGTGTTGTTTTGTCAATGCATTTTCACACGGTATGAAGGCGAAAGAGGGTTTTTCTGTCTCGTTTCGTAAATTCTATACAAGTCTCGTCTCGATTCTCAACGGATTCCTTCTTGTCTCGTCTCGATTCTAAAAAAGGAAGCTTTCCTTGTTTTGTAAATTTATATACAAAACTTTTACCTTGTTTTTTTTTTTGTTTATTTCATCTGGAATTTATCAAAATTCTTCTTGTAACGAGAGATTCACAAAGTGTATGATACAGAGACATTTAAGCCATATGTCCTGTATGGTTGCAGTAATGTTTGTATTTAGTGGGATATCTTTAAAAGATGATAAATGCTCTTCGTTTTCCTCATATAGATCACTTTATCAATTTAAAGTTTTTATATTATGAACAGGTGCCGATCTAGAAACACTATTTAATGTTACATTAATATTATTATAAAATAGTTCTTAGCATCATTAATAGAAGTTTCGCTTTACCACATATCTATGAGTTATTAAAACAATGGATTTATCAATTCAGCGAAGCCATTTCCAACTAGATGCAATTGACGTAACAGTTATCTGCACATTTTTAGTAAATACAAGGAGAGGTAACTTTACATTGAGTAACAGCACTGCTGACTGGAAAACAAAAAAACATCAGTAAGACGCTTGATAGCTTTGCAAATATAATACTATTGGTATGTATGGCGTGATATAGTCTTAATTGATATTCAAGCAAGGACTTTCAATAGCTTTTTACCACTTCCGGTTTTAGTAAAGATATTAAACTTAAATGAAATATGTTCATGGGACACTTAGTTGATAGCTGAAATCGCTTGTCGTTAACTAATATCGTTTTTACTATTGAGGTTTTAAGGGGGAATGTCCGTAATTTTCGATTTTTGAAAAGTATCATTTTTAGAATGAGGGTCTTTGAAGTTTTATTGTGGGAAGTTTCATGTTCATACCACATCATATTCTCTTCTAGAAATGCAAATTATTGTGTGCTTGCGTTGTATTTTCGGGCGTATATATATATATATATAGGTTCTGACGCTCATTGCAAGATGTTTGATATCCCACCCTTTTGTAATGATGTAGTAAATATATTTTTGCTTTGTTGTTCCGAAAATAATACACAGATCATTTTGCTTACTGTTGTTTACCGTTCTTCGGTCACACTTCTTTGTTTTCCTTATTAGTCTGTGTCATCAAAAGTAGTGCCAAAGACATTGAACGCTTACAGGTAATCAGAGAAATCTTTGGCAACCTTGAGAACATGAAGAAAACAGTGTGGGCAACTTACTTTCATAAATATTCAACTGACAAGAAACCAACGCATGTGCTCCCAAAGGAGAAAATTTTGGTGTGTGTGTAACAGATCTCAAGCAACTGAAGAACATTATGAACATAAGCATTAATTGCCTGCTACAGCGATGGGTGTTATCAAACCTATCTACAGAGCTTTTGCGGATCCTGCTCTTTTGAGAAACTGTTTGCGTGGGAAAACACAGAACCCCAATCGAAGTTTCAATTTACTGATATGGCAACGATACCGAAAACTACATTTGTGAGTTCAAAAATCGAACAAATTTCAGTGTATGATGTTGATCTGTGTTTCAGTAGAGGCCGTGAAGCAAGAACTGTGCCCGAAAAGATGGGAATTTCAAGCAGTGAACACACCTCCAAACTACTGTGAGACATGGACTGAAAGCATATAAGAAAATCTGAGTTGGCAACCATGAAGCTTACCAAGGAATCAAGAATGAGGAAACGAAGGTGTTGGAAGGACGAAGAATACACAACCGGAGATGAAGAATATGGTTATGGTGCTTTCTGGATGTTGTGATCCGCCTTATTGATAAAAATCCATTGTAAATTTTAAATTTTCTCAGAAACTGTTAATGCTAAAGTAGGCAAATTTTGTACAAATCTTACTTATGTTTGCCTCTATTTACTGAACTAGAACTATAGTATAGTTCCTTTATTTCTCTCAATTACGGGTTGATGAATATAAAAAATCACATTAATAAAATTCTTCATTTCTTTTTTTTACAAAAATAGTTATTAGCTTTGTTTGTAACCTAGAAATATAATGCTAGTTTGGTAGCATTACCAGCTACTATACGGTGCGTGGTATAAAAATTTAACGAATCCCTTTAGTAGTTTCTAAGAAAAACGTACAAACACTTTTAGAGCTGTGCTAAAAATTTGAGCCTATGCCAATTGCGTGAAAGACAAGATAGAGGGCGAAAATTATAGGGATGCGCACGAGTCGAGACATGTCTCGAATCTCGACTCGACTCGACTCGAATTCGAGTCGAGATTCGAGTCGAGACACACTTATTAAAATTCGAGACGAGTCGAGACAAACGTATTTCTCGACTCGAATTTTCGAGTCGAGACAGCTGGTAAAAATCTCGACTCGACTCGAATGCCGAAAATTTTTCTATAATTTTTAATATTATTTTGAAGAAAGTGCTCGATCAGAAACGCTCGGCACGAGAATTTCGGAAACTGCAGGACTTGTCAGGTGTTCGAGGAGTGCTATGGTGTTGTCTTCAGCAAGTGGCGAAACCAAGGGGAAAAGACGTCCAAATGTCGAGGGGTTGGGTGCCCCCAACTCATTACAGATGTCGAACTTCGTAGGCTGGGCAGACTGGTAAAACAGAACAGGCGGCGAACTGCGTCGGAACTAAGATCAGAGTTTAATGCTGGGCAAAGTACAAGTGTGTCTGAACTACTGTTGTCAAATTTCCGGAAATTTTGAACCTGTTTTTTTTTTAAAAAAACGTTTTTTTCGACTTTCCGGAAGAATTGAAAAAAAATAAATATGTTTGTATTAGGTTAATTTTACTAGTAATGATATCTCTTTTTTTCTTTTTTCAAACAAGCGAAAAATTTGTTCAAAAATTTCAATATTGCGAATATTAAAAAATAGGACTCGAAAATAAAACTATTCCAATTATTATCTATATATTAAAATACTAGATTTACGCGTATATGTTTCTCCTCACAGAAAAGTTTATATGTTTGTTTCCAATCCTTTCAACAATGAGATCTCGAACTCAGAAGTGCTAGAAACGTGCGGTTTTCATTTGTCGATTCCAAATTTTATGTAAATTGTCCAATTCTAATTGAATATTTTTATATATAAAAAAACATGGCCATTAGTTTTTATTGCATTGTTAGGGGTACACAAGAAGTACTGTGGGGGCGCGGTGACTCAGTGGTAGGGCGTTCACCTCTGGTGCATGGGGTCCCTGGTTCGATCCCAGATCGCGTCTTGTGGACTTTGTGGTGGACAAACACCATGGTCGTGGGTTTTCTCGGGGTTCTCCCGTTTCCTTCCACTTTCTTCATTCCACCATTTCATTCATTTCTCATCATCACCGTCTCCTTTAGCCTAACCGCCATAACCGTGGGACGTAAAACTAAAGATTTCATTTCACTAGAAGTACTGAAATTTCTGAAATAGTAAAGCATCATACCCTACGAGTTATATATTCCAACATCACATAGTTGTATATAGGGGTTGTATATCTGTCAGGCGTTTGTTTCATGGCCAAATGATAATGAAAACAAAGGATAACCATTTCTCCAGTCTAAGATTAATCTTCATTGTTTGGAGAGGTATTTTTTCAATAAACACCGTTTATCACTGACATAATTAATTGTGTGTGTACTTTATTTACTTATTAAATAATGCATGCAAATGCATGCATACACGATATGGGCATTCAGTAAATGGATACTTGAATATTTGAATTCAATTGTCTATACAAACCGGCTACGAGTCTTTTGTCCAAACTACTCTTTGGGATG
The DNA here is from genome assembly GCF_964235325.1 of Thermobia domestica. Lineage (NCBI taxonomy): Eukaryota > Metazoa > Arthropoda > Insecta > Zygentoma > Lepismatidae > Thermobia > Thermobia domestica. Next base: position 195,545,341 of record NC_137457.1, read on the forward strand.
AGCTTCTTACCAGATGTGTAGCCTACCGAAGGACCACACATATGTTATCGAAACTATTGTGCTATTGTTTTTTTTTGTATGCTTTGGCAGAAAGTTCTGTAGATATCGAAGCCTGCCAGTGAAGCCATATCTAGCATCTTGGTGCTAGATCTAGCATAATTCACTCCCATTTAGCATCTAGCATCTTGACTTTAGCATCTTGGCAAAATCTCATTCTTTCCTCTGGAGAACGGAAAAAGAACGAAAATTTAGATCGCTCACTGACCGTTGGGAATTATCCCTTAGTTGAAGCGATGGTTGGAGTAATAAAACCAGTTAGTATTTCCGCTGTTGTATTGTTGAATTCACAGAAATGTTCAAAAACAAGCAAAACGTGACTCTGTACAAGATGTTTACTTACCCATAGTTTTATTATTGTCAACTGAACCCTGAGTGTCTGGGATGTTTCTTTCCCTTCTCACTTTACAACTTGAGGGGGAGGGGGTATGACCGCTAAAAGAAATGCTTCAGTGCTGCGTCGGAAGCGGCATGTTTTGTATAAATTTCTTAAAATGTTATCCATTCTTAAAGTATAAATTCCCCCTTCCTCCCCTGATGCTCTTTCCAATACAGAGAACCGACTCTTTAAATAAAGAAAGAACCCTGAACCCTCCCGAAAATGCAAAAATGAATGATGCGTACAAATAACAAATCTGTGAATGAATCAAATAATGCAGATACATGAGAAGATGATGACGAAGATAACAGTGCTTGATGCAGCGCAGTCCACCACATGTAAATAGATTTGAAGTGTTCATTTTTGTGTATGTGTACGTGTGTATGTACTTGTTTCTGAGTATTTATATGCGCGTGTGTCTTGTAATTGTTATATTAATATCCACTGGATTAAGTGAAAGTATAAAATGGATTTGATGACTGCCAAATTGACGTCACCTTGGTAAGTCATTATTTTTTAATATTTAGTAATATTAAATTAGATTATAGTTTAGCGTCGTTTTCAGCGTTATCTTGTTTAAAAACAAAAAGCCTATCTCTTATGTTTCCGTCTCGGGGTTGGACTGCGGGATGATAGAAATCCGAAAGAGATGTTTTTACTATATTTTGTACAGTAGATCTGCTCCTTCATAATCTCCGTGTTTGATAAGAATGAACCTCCCTGGCTCACTTATACGTAATATAACAAACCATGCACATTAAATGCCAGACTAATATAGCAAACATTGAAGATGCCCCCTAGAAAATTTTCTTCGACCGCCCATGTCTGGAAGTACACAATTTCGCAACTCAGTGGATACGATGTGGATGTATTCAAAGTCTATTGATTTACCCATAAAATTTAAATTTTATAACAATATTCTCAGTGAATACTAACCTGAGGAGAACTATTTCTTCAATTCGATCGCTAAAAGAGTTTTTTTTTCACCATGTCTCGGTAATCGTCTGGCACGAAAATTGAAGTTTCTACAAGTGTTTCCCCAGAAATTTTTTTAGAAAGAGGTCCTCCAGGAGCGTTATTTAGGGTGTAATACCTGCGTTTGTTACATACATATATAGATATAGATAAATATAAGTATAGATATACTGTGTATATATATAAAGATAACTAGGGGCGGGTCTTTAAAATTAGTTCGGAAAGATAATATGAAAATCTAGCATAATTTGCAAGAATCTATCTAATCTAATATAAATAAAATAAAAGTTTGTTTGTGTTTGTCTGTCTGTATGCTGCTTGGGGACCAGACGAGTGGACCGAGAGTTACCAAATTTGTTAGGGGTACGCTGGCCCAGGCCCCAGATCAAGACGAATCTTTTTTTTTTTTCAAAATTCGAACCAAGAGGTTTCAGGGTGCGCTTACAGGGACATGTAAAAGTGGTAGAAAATGGCCAATATTATTGTCGAATTCATAGTTTTCGCGGTCGCTGAAATGAATGGTGAAACACTGATCACATTAACATACAAATTCAACCTCTTCGGGCCGGGGGTCACCGGGGGGGGGTCGGAAGTAGGAATAATGTACTTGGGTCGGGCGTGGGAAAATTTTCAAAAATTTTCCCATGGGAACGTTCCCTGGACGCTGATGCTAAGCTGGTATACGTATGGTCATAGTCTTGGATGCCTACCAGATGTAGAAACAAGATAAAACATGCCTTTTTCGTGTTCTTGTCGTTTATTGGCTAATAATTTGAATCCCTAAACCCCCCAGCCCCACCCCTCCTGCGAAGAGCGTAAGCGGAACGCATGTGCTTGTGTAGATCATTCTGTTAGCAGCTGCTGCAAAGGAAGAAACGTCAAAAATTTTAAAGATGTCATCGTCAATGAGTTTATTAGATAAGCTTAATAAGCCATCAATGGTACCCTTTACAAAAGTGCGAGATTTGGAGATTGGAGTACCATTTCGTATTGTAAACTGTGAGATAATTACAACGGTATATGGCAGGAAGGCATGTGTGACATTTGAAGGAGGCGAAAAAGTGATTTTACCTGGACGTTGTACTGAAAAATTGGAAGCAGATAATGGTGCATTATTAACGTATTTACAAAGTGGGAATGTCTGTTTAATATATAAAGGAATGAAGATTAATGTATCTGCACGTAACATGCACGATCTTGAATTTACTGAACTGGTTTAGTCATCGTAAGTGTATGGTAGCATGTACAAACAAGATGAAACATGAATTTTCCTCTTCGCCCTCCTCTTCATGCATACGCACTCATCTGTATGCATAGTGTCGTTATTCTGTGCTGACCAGCGACTGGAGTAACATGTCTTTGAGTGCTTGTGCGTCAACTATGGATACCAAGAAAGAGTACTTGTTAAATGTTGAATATGGACTTAATTCAATGAAAACCAAATTAATTTGTATCGGACTGGATAGTGACACATTTGAACCAGTGATTCGTGTTGGCAAAGGACTTGTGTTTGGAGTGGAGTTAAATTTGGCAGAGTGGGAGAAACTTGTACATTTAACCCCATTTGTTACGGATTATTTAAATTCTCAAGTGGAAATTACATTTATAAAATCTCTTGGTCGAAAAAACGAACTGGTGGTGCGAAAAGTAATGGGTGAAAAATTAGTGATGTTAGAGAAGAAAGGAACACTTCATGCTCCTCGAAACACTGTGTACTTAACTTCAAGTGATTGGCTTCATTTCTTGGAAATATTACCGTGTGTTGAACATGCTGTGAAAAACAGTAAAGTTTGTAGTGTTGTGCTACGTGAATATTTTGACTTGTGTACAGATACTATTCGTAATCATGTACAATTACAGCGTCTTACATGCCGAGGACTTGCTGGAATCCATACCTGTGTAGATGAACAGAGTATTATTAATGGTATGAACATTAGTTTTCCAAGTGTCTCTCTTGATAAGAACAGTGATGTGAACATTGATGGTGAACGATTAAAATTGGAAATGAAAGTATTTTGCAAACAAAAACTTATAGATTCAATTATGGCTGATTTATTTGATAGTGTGTCGACACAGCCATGGTGGGGGGAAACCGAAACTCAACCTTCGGAGGGTATCAATGAAGTGAACGACTCTTCATAAAGAAAATGAAGAAAATTGATTTGTTTTTTTCATGTACACTAAACAACGTAATATCAAATGTAATAAAAATATATATAGTGAAAAGTGAAATGTTTTATTTGTGTGTGTGTGTGTTTTGTGTTCGTTTCATACACCTCAATATGATAGGATTTTAAAGTTTTTTATAAGAAAAAAATCCTAACATTTTTTTCCTCGTATATTATAAGTGATACGTATAATAATAATAATAATAATCATAATGAATTCAAATTCTTGAAATGAATGTTAAAATAAAAATTAGTATTTGAAATTACTATTATTATTTTTATTATTATTATACAACTTTGTCTTAAGTATGATAGGACTTTTTTTAAATTTTTTAAAAAAGGAACTAAAATAATTAATATTAAAATTTTAAAAACAAAAGTCCTATCATAATAATAATAATATTGAATTCACATACTTGATTTAATTTACGAAAGAATAACTGATTAAGTATTTGAATTCATTATTATTATGTAGTTATATGATTACATCATTGAATTAAAAATCAGTTTTATAATCTTTTTTTCTTAAAATCACTATGAAGTTCTTTAATTCAATGACTTAAAAATATGTTTTATGATATGTGTATTTAATTACATAACTGATCATAAAACATATTTATTTATTAGGAAACGGAGAAAATAAGAATCAAGTCTTGATGTGAAATATATTATCTTATGTATTGAAATCCTAACGAGATATGTTTTCAATTATGGTCGGCATGATCGAACTTGTTGAAACATGTTTCTCTAAGACAAACACGTGTGTGTGTGTGTGTGTGTGTGTGTGTGTGTGTGTGTGTGTGTGTGTATACAGAGAACATTTGTGATTCAGAGTTAGAAGAGTAAAGTGTGTGTCGATCCTCTTCCGCGTAAAAACTTTCACTTCATATTTGTAATAGTGAGTGAGTGTGTGTGTGTCTTTGTACGTGGTTGATCCGTTGGATGCCTAAAGCTGAGAATAAGTGCTATCATCAGACGATTTTATTAAAATAGGTAAGTAAAAAAATATATTATTAAAAATATTACGGTTTATGATTATTCCTGAAAGAATAAAACAATATGTTAGGTTTTCATTTAACTATAAATGTACTTCAGACAATGTATTTACTTCGCGTTTCCGTGTTTCGATAGAGAAAGCGAGTTTGTATGATACTGAACGTTGATTTCTGAGAAAAAGATAAGATGAAATTTTTGAATGTTTTCTGACGCACATTGCAATTAGATAGCAGTTGACGACATATATGTGAATGTCTGTTTTGCTAGTCTCTTTCTTTTCTCTGCTTGCTAGTATATTGAATTACATCTTAAAATGGTTTAGTTTCAAGAGCAACAGATAAGATGCCATTGTCAAATGTTTTGATGATTCGTATTGCAACGAGATAAGACTGACCTAGTTAAAAACACACATATATAAGTGAGCTAGTATGATACTTCTCTTCGCTGTACGTTTTTTCTAAGAAAATGATAAGATGGAATTCTTGAATGTTTTCTGGTTCGCATTGCAATTGACGCAAGAAGTGTCTGTAGACTTGGTGTTTTAACTTTGATAATATGACGTATACCTGTCTGTCTTTCTGTCTGTAAATGAAATCTTTTGAACAATGAAGAGTTTTACGTTCAACAATAAAGCCAACAAGGTCTGTCTGTCTTTCTATGTCGGCTATGCTAATGGAGGCGATGGTGATGAGTTGATTTTAGTTCAGCGTCCCTTTCAGCTGCGAGGCTATATGAGACGTGGACCTACTGATTAACGTGGAATCCGGATCACATGAGCTCCCGCCGGGACGATGGTTATGAGAAATGAATGAATGAAATGTTGGATTAAATTCATGTACACGGTGTTTGTCCACCGAATTTTACGTCCTACGGTTACGTCTACTAGGTTAATGAAGGAGAGGTGATAATGAAAAAATGAATGAAATGATGTAATGAAGAAAGTGGAAGGAAACTGGTGAACTCCGAAGGGAAATCCACGCATACGATGTTTGTCCACCACAAAGTTCATAGGGCACGAACTGGGATCGAATCAGGGACCCAAGCACTTGAGGTGAACGCTCTACCACTGAGCCACCGTTCCCTCTGGAACGTAAAAATGAAATGATAAGGACGGTTTTCCGGGGACAGTCAATAGCATTTTTTCGTTAAGTTGTAAAGGAAGCAGGGAATTTGTGGTCGCTAAAATTAATGACAAGTATATAGAAAAAAGACATGTGATTTGAACACGGGACCTCATGCACCAGAGGTGAACACTCTACCACTGAGGCACTGAAGTTAATTTCATAATTTTCTAATGTTAATAAGAGTGAAATCTAACGTTAAATACACATACATAAGTCAACGAACTGAGAGAGTTTCTGTATCTGCACTGTCTACTTGGAAAGAGCAGAAAAATAAGATAACAGAACAAGTTTTGTATTTCAATGTTGTTCTCCAGCTGTCGCGTCAACATTATCTTAGGTCATGGTTTCAGACAACACGAAGCGAAGATATGTATGTGTGTGTGTGTGTGTGTGTGTGTGTGTGTTTTAGGTAATTTCTACATGGAACATGGGTAGCAGATGAAGTAAGAAAGGCATTAGAAAAAGGATACAAAATAATAGATATTCATGAAATATGGGCATATGACGTTGTTCAATATGATGAAAAAACAAAAAGTGGCGGCTTATTTGCAGAATACATAAACACCTTCCTGAAAGCAAAAACAGAAGCTAGTGGATGACCATCATGGTGTGAAACAGATGAATTAAAGAAGAAGTACATTCAGCAATTTTATGAAAAGGAAGGAATACGTCTAGATGAGAACAAAATTAAACATAATCCAGCACTTAGAAGTTTAGCTAAATTAATGCTAAATTCATTTTGGGGAAAATTCGGTCAACGTGAGAACATGGGTCATGTCAGCATTATTAATGAACCCAAGGATTTATATGAGAAATTAACATCTCATGATATAGATGTTCATCAAATATTTCCAGTAAATGATGACATGTTATATGTATATTGGCAATACACCGATGACGTTCCTGTTTCCATACCATCAGTAAATGTTGTCATAGCCGCATACACAACAGAACAAGCAAGATTAGAATTGTACAAATATTTAGATCAACTACAAGAAAGAGTATTATATTTTGATACTGATTCCGTCATTTATACGCAAAATCCTGGTGAAAGTACAATTCCAACCGGTGACATTTTAGGCGATTTAACAAATGAAGTCCTCGAATATGGTAAAGAAGCCTATATTTCAGAATATGTATCGGCGGGCCCGAAGAATTACAGCTTACGTATTTTTGATCCCAGTACGAAGAAGAAGTTTCAAGTATGCAAGATACGAGGCTTTTCATTAAACTATGAATCTTCAAAACACCTAAATTTTGATGTAATGAAGAAAATGATAGTAGATAGTGAAGAGGATGCAAAAGAAGAAGAAGAAGAAGAATCTCGTCCCACGGAAGTCAAAATTACCAATGAGAAAAAAATTTGCCGCAGGAAAGACCATACTATCGTCAGCATGCCCGAAACAAAAATTTATAAGATAAGTTATATTAAACGACGTAGAATACCAAATTCATATGATACTCTTCCATATGGCTACACTACTTCCAACAAAAGAAGAAGAGAAATGTAATAAGTCCCTTTATAAATATACGTATAAGGAAAGAATGATCATACTCTTTAACATGGACACGACGTGGAAACATCCCTTTTCATGTATTGTTGCCGGACCAAGTGGATGTGGAAAAACTTCCTTTGTAATACGATTCCTGTCCAATTTATCACGTATGGTTAATACATCGTTTCGTCATATTTATTGGTACTATGCAGAATGGCAAAATGCATACAGAGAAATTTCGACAAAAGTACAATTTATTGAAGGATTACCTCGAACAAAAGACTTTTTACCTGAAACTGGACCACATCTTATTATTATTGACGATCAAATGTGTGAAGTGAACCGCAATATAGTTGATTTCTTTACAAAGGGTTCTCATCATAGAAATCTTAGTGTATTATTTATTACACAAAACATATTTCATCAGGGAAAAGGAAGCAGAGATATGAGCTTGAATTGTTCTTATCTCGTATTATTTAAAAATCCAAGAGATAAATCACAAATTAAACATTTGAGTTATCAACTAACTCCTGAGAATCCAAAATTTCTTCAAGAAAGTTTCAACGACGCAACAAAGTTACCATATGGATATTTCTTTATTGATTTAAAACAGGATACGCCAGATGAACTTCGTTTTCAAACAAATATCTTTCCTGATGATATTTATCATTACGTTTATGTTCCATCGAAATAGAAGAAGAAGAAGATGTGTTTATAATGTTTGTTTTAAACTGTGTTTCTTCATTCTGACAATATGTCTCCAAGAGTAAAACACGGAGATCTTCTTCGTACGCTGAGCAAAGCAAATCCTAAATTACGTAAAGCTATACTGGCCTATGCAGACTCTTCAGTGATTCGAAGTATTTGTGAATGTTGTTATAATGTATTAAAAGGGAATGTACCTCTTACAAAGACACAGAAAGCAAGATTAAAGCGATACAAGAGGACGCTTCGATATCTTGTGAAGAAAGGAAACTCCATCCAAAAGAAGAAGAAGCATTTATTAGTGCAGCAGCAGGGTGGATTCCTACCGGCCTTATTAGCTCCTATTTTAACTGGTGCATTATCAAGTTTACTATTCCGTTAGTACAATAGAACACGCAAAGAAGATGATTTTAGTTTCACCTGAAGTTCTGAATCGTATACAAACACCAGCATCATCATCATCATCAGCCCTGGAGAAACGTGAATCTAATTTGGATCAAGAAATGCAAGAGATTTTACAGTTATCATCGCTTAGTGATGAAGAAAAGTGGAATCAGTATAATAATATTCTTCAAAAATATTTACATTTAATACGAAAACAAGAAGAACCTGTGACACTTTCAATTACGACAACTAAATCAGAGAAGCCTGAAGTAGAAGAAGAAATATTATCTATACCCAAAATGTTTCGTAAAAGAGCTGAATTACTACTACATAGAATGAAACATGATGATAATATCACGTGGGATAATAAAGGAACTGTCTACATCAGAGGTGATAAACTAGAAGGATCTCACATTGTAGATTTAATTTCTGATGTGTCGCGACCCCGGAAACACACAAATCCACCGGGATGGGAGAAATTTTGTAATTATTTATCTTCTAATAACACACCTCAAGAACTTATTGGAAATCCAAAACGTTTGTCATATATTTTACGACGAACTAAAGCATCACCAACAGCATCATCGTCAAGGGAAAAAGTACCTCTGAAATCGTTTCCAGAAGACGACGAAGAAGCAGAAGAAGAAGAAGAAGAAAAGGAAAAAGTAATATTTCCTATAAGGAAAAGGAAACGTACCTGTAAACGTCCAGTATGGTCAAGGTGGAAACCGTAAACAAACAGTTAAGCAAGATTTACTAGAACCCTTCACATCCTGCCTCGTTTTCAACTGTTAAAAAATTGTGGATAGCTACAAAGAAGAAAATTCCTATACATTGTATAAGAAGATGGTTACTGCAACAAACAACATATACGTTACACAAACCTGTACGTCGTCGTTTTAAAAGAGATTTCTATGTAGTGAATAACATTGATGATGAGTGGGAAAGTGATATTAATGATCTTCAATCTCTTCATAAATTTAATGATGGATATCGTTATATTCTTACAGCGATAGATGTGTTCAGTCGATATGCATGGGCTGTGCCATTAAAATCTAAAAGTACAAATGATGTCTTAAAAGCATTGCAAACTGTGTTCAAAGACAGAAAACCAATTACATTCCGAACAGATAAAGGAAGTGAGTTTACTAATAAAACAATACAGAAGTACTTAGAGGACAACAAAATAAAACATATTACAACTAAAAATCCTGATATAAAAGCTAGTATTGTAGAACGTTTTAACAGAACTCTAAAAGAAAAAATGTGGAAGTATTTTACAAAGTATCAAACGTATAATTATTTAAATGTATTACCTCTTCTTGTGAAATCATACAATGAAGGTTATCATTCAAGCATAAAGATGTCACCTGCAAATGTTTCTCAAAATAACCTATTACAAGTATGGCATAATCAATATGATAATAAAATAAAGAAGAAGAATCCAAATTTCTCAAAACATCTTAAGATTGGTGATACAGTACGAATTAGTAAAACTAAACGTACATTTGATAAAGGATATATGCAAAATTGGACTTGGGAAATATTCAAAGTGAAGAAGATAATACCAAGAGATCCACCTGTTTATGAAATTTAAGATTTAAACAAGGAACCACTGGATGGATTATTTTACAGAGAGGAATTACAACCTGTGACGTTATCAAAGACACTTTACATAGATAAAATCATACGTACAAGAAGAAAAGGCAGCAGAAAAGAATATCTTGTTCATTGGAAAGGATATCCTTCTTCTTTCGATTCCTGGATACCTGCATCATCCGTAAAGAAGATCTAGAAGTACAATGGAACCTGATGGAGATTTTTACGTTACGCTTCCCAGTAATAGTTCTATGGAAAATTTTCCTGACAACACCTTAACATCATACACTACGAAACTTCATCAAAGAATGGAATTCCATGAAAAGTGGGAAGTGGCTATTGTTGAAATTCATTATCCTCATTCAATATTAAATATTAATGACGAAAATAATAAAATTTTTTACAAACCTGCAAAAAGTGATGAATGGAAATTTATAACTATTCCTGTACGTTATTACACTGACATATCAGAATTGATAAAGATAATAAATACGTACAACAGATTCACAAATTTACATATTTCTTATACTCGTGAGAGTAATACCTGTTTTATACGACGTCTTTATAAAGACATAGATGTAGACGTTGCATTATCACCAAGTGTTAGTGCGATGTTGGGGTTTGATCCAAGCGTTGATTTAAAGGATATGCAACAAGGCCAAAGCATTCCAAATTTACGTTTAGGACTTCCATCTACAATGTATGTGTATTGTGATATAATTCAATCTGTATTTGTTGGAGATACAGTAGCACCATTATTACGTATCATAAATATGAATCCTGTGAATCATACATTTGGAAGTAGTGTTATAGAAATTTTTAATCCTCCACATTATGTGCCTATAGAGAAGATGCATTTTGAAAACATCAAAATAGATATAAGAGATAGTACAGGCTCTCCACTGGCATTCACTTTCGGAACTGTATGCGTTAAACTACATTTTCGACCAGTGCGTCAACATCGCCAAATATGAATAATCCATATTTACAATATTATCAAAAACAAGCTCTTTCTGGAACTGGAAACGTTTATGTTGGTTCCCCTTATCAAGTTGGACATGGTATTGGAAGTTTCCTTGGAGGATTATTTCGTTCTGTCATGCCACTAGTAAAACAAGGAGCTAAAACAGTAGGAAAGGAATTATTAAAATCTGGAGCAAACGTTATTACTGATGTGATCATCGATAATCAACCTATTAACGAATCCTTTCATCAACGAATGGGTGAAGCGAGATCCGTCTTGCAAGACAAAGCAAAAAATAAACTGAAATCTATGCTAGGATCTGGATATCAACGAAGGAAAAGAAGAATTACACATCATTCCATCTTTAACCCTTCACCATTACACATCATCAAGCGCAAGAAGAAGAAGAAGGGCAAGAGGAAACGGACACAGAAAACAAAGAAAATTCAGTCTTATAAGAAGAGGAAGTTATCACACGATATCTTTGATTAAATCATCACCATTATGGCTTTCTTACATCATCAATCCTGCGAGTGTGTAAAAAGTGAACTAGATATTTTTTCTACAAAACCAACGCAAACCAGTATATTGGATAATCATGTTGTTACATACAAACCAATCAGTTCACTAGCTGATAATGCTCCTATAGAGTTTGTCATCCCAGGAACAAGTGATGAATACATAGATCTACCACATACTCTTCTTTACATCGAAGCTCAAATCGTTAAGCCTGATGGATCAGCATTTGGTGAAAGTGATAAAGCTGTGGCTCCTATTAATGACTTTTTAAATTCTATGTTCAGTGAAGTGGAAGTGTATTTAAATAACAAACTGATTTCATTTCCATCTCATAATCATCCATATCGATCATACATTGAAAAACTGTTAAATTATGATGATTCTGCTAAAAATACTCATCTTCAATGTGCATTCTGGTTTCAAGATACTGCTGGACATATGGATGCAACATCTAGTGGTAATAGAGGATTTCAACAACATTATGAATTAACAAAAAAAGTGCAAAATTCGACATGCTTGGACATCTTCATTGTGATATTTTTAATCAAGATAATTTTTAATCCAAGGAGTAGAATTACGTCTCAAGTTAATTCCTGCAAAGCCAAACTTTTGTCTCATCGCTGGTGATGCGTCTGTTGAGGCTAAAGTGAACATTTTAGACGCTGCTTTACATATTAAAAAGATTAATGTTAGTCCTACAATAAAACTAGCACATAAAGAGCTTCTAAAATCAACAACAGCCAAATATCCTCTCACAAGAGTGCAAATGAAGTCATTCCAAAGGATCTTCAATCAAAAACAATTGATAATTTATTTATGGGAGTATTACCAACTCGAGTGATTGTGGCGTTTACACAAAATGATGCCTATACAGGAACAATAACTTCAAATCCATTTCATTTCAAACATTTTGACATCAATTTCTTCTCTCTATACATTGATGGAAAACCTGTACCTTCAAAACCATTACAACCAATTTTCGAAAACAACCTTTATGTTTCCTCATATCATACCTTATTCTGTGGATCAGGCATTCACTTTTCCAATCATGGCAACAATATTCCTCGCCTTGACTTTCCTCAAGGATACACTATCTTTGTTTTCGACATTACTCAAGATGGAGAAGCCAGCGCTGTGCAGCATTGGAATCTAATACGTCATGGCTGTGTTCATCTGGAAGTTCATTTTACGAAGCCTCTACCAGCACCTATCTCCTGCATTGTGTATGGAGAATTCCAATCTCTCTTAGAAGTGGATCATCAGAGGAACATCATCATGGATTTTTAAAGGTACGTTATTTAAATATCATATCATATATGTACATGTCTGCATTTTTATACATGATGTCCTCTACACTAGATTTATTGAATGCTTTGCAAACAAATTCTTTATTTCACAATCATTTCGTTGGCGTATATGCAGCCAATGAATTACCAGCACATGTTCCACTACCTGCAGCTATCATCATAAATACAGATCCCTCGAACAAACTTGGCACACACTGGATTTCCGTATATATTCATACTGACGGACGTGCCCACTACTTCGACACATTTGGATTTCCTCCATATGTAATGCAACATATTCAATTTCTACGTAGAAATTCCACTTCTTATACATTTAATAATAAACAAATTCAAAGTGTGAAATCGTCCCTATGTGAGCATTATTCATATCTTTTCCTGTGCTTCAAAGCTAAAGGAAAGTCCTTAAATAAATTTCATTACACTTTCTCATCAACTCCAGAAAAAAATGATCGTCGCTTGCTGTATTTACTTTTACAGGTAATCATGTCTTCATTCTTCTTCTTCGTTCGTTTTGATTACTTTCTTTTCATATTATTGCAGGTAGTCATTTCTTCTTCTTCTTCTTCTTCTTTATTATAATGTGTTTGTATGTATTATTATTATTTGTTGTTTTATTTGTTCATGATTATAGATAAAAATAAATTTTAAGTTTGTTTTTCATTTTTTTCATTTCAGAGAGTAAAAGATCGTCATCGTGTGTATGGACATCATCTTCATTCTACAGATTGACTTCTATCTACGTTTCATCACCAACATCAACAGTAGTAGTATCATCAGTGAACAATATATGGCAGTTGTGATGTTATCAACACATGAACAATGAAAACAAAATCTAACGTTCTTTTAAAATGTACTATACTTACCGTCGTTTTTATTGTGTAAATAGTTTTCATCAGCAATAAACACTTTGTATAATTTCTTCTCTTTGAAAACAAATGTTTTATTTCTTATTTTCTCCGTTTCCTAATAAATAAATATGTTTTATGATCAGTTATGTAATTAAATACACATATCATAAAACATATTTTTAAGTCATTGAATTAAAGAATTTCATAGTGATTTAAAAAAAAGATTCTAAAACTGATTTTTAATTCAATGATGTAATCATATAACTACATAATAATAATGAATTCAAATACTTAATCAGTTATTCTTTCGTAAATTAAATCAAGTATGTGAATTCAATATTATTATTATTATGATAGGACTTTTGTTTTTAAAATTTTAATATTAATTATTTTAGTTCCTTTTTTAAAAAATTTAAAAAAAGTCCTATCATACTTAAGACAAAGTTGTATAATAATAATAATAATTTCAAATACTAATTTTTATTTTAACATTCATTTCAAGAATTTGAATTCATTATGATTATTATTATTATTATTATACGTATCACTTATAATATACGAGGAAAAAAATGTTAGGATTTTTTTCTTATAAAAAACTTTAAAATCCTATCATATTGAGGTGTATGAAACGAACACAAAACACACACACACACAAATAAAACATTTCACTTTTCACTATATATATTTTTATTACATTTGATATTACGTTGTTTAGTATACATGAAAAAAAACAAATCAATTTTCTTCTTCTTCTTTATGAAGAGTCGTTCACTTCATTGATACCCTCCGAAGGTTGAGTTTCGGTTTCCCCCCACCATGGCTGTGTCGATACACTGTCAAATAAATCAGCCATAATTGAATCTATAAGTTTTTGTTTGCAAAATACTTTCATTTCCAATTTTAATCGTTCACCATCAATGTTCACATCACTGTTCTTATCAAGAGAGACACTTGGAAAAATAATGTTCATACCATTAATAATACTCTGTTCATCTACACAGGTATGGATTCCGGCAAGTCCTCTGCATGTAAGACACTGTAATTGTACATGATTACGAATAGTATCTGTACACAAGTCAAAATATTCACGTAGCACAACACTACAAACTTTACTGTTTTTCACAGCATGTTCAATACACGGTAATATTTCCAAGAAATAAAGCCAATCACTTGAAGTTAAATACACAGTGTTTCGAGGAGCATGAAGTGTTCCTTTCTTCTCTAACATCACTAATTTTTCACCTATTACTTTTCGCACCATCAGTTCGTTTTTTCGACCAAGAGATTTTATAAATGTAATTTCCACTTGAGAATTTAAATAATCCGTAACAAATGGGGTTAAATGTACAAGTTTCTCCCACTCTGCCAAACTTAACTCCACTCCAAACAAAAGTCCTTTGCCAACACGAATCACTGGTTCAAATGTGTCACTATCCAGTCCGGTACAAATTATTTGGTTTTCATTGAATTAAGTCCATATTCAACATTTAACAAGTACTCTTTCTTGGTATCCATAGTTGACGCACAAGCACTCAAAGACATGTTACTCCGGTCGCTGGTCAGCACAGAATAACGACACTATGCATACAGATGACTGCGCATGCATGAAGAGGAGGGCGAAGAGGAAAATTCATGTTTCATCTTGTTTGTACATGCTACCATACACTTACGATGAGTAAACCAGTTCAGTAAATTCAAGATCGTGCATGTTACGTCCAGATACATTAATCTTCATTCCTTTATATATTAAACAGACATTCCCACTTTGTAAATACGTTAATAATGCACCATTATCTGCTTCCAATTTTTCAGTACAACGTCCAGGTAAAATCACTTTTTCGCCTCCTTCAAATGTCACACATGCCTTCCTGCCATATACCGTTGTAATTATCTCACAGTTTACAATACGAAATGGTACTCCAATCTCCAAATCTCGCATTTTTGTAAAGGGTACCATTGATGGCTTATTAAGCTTATCTAATAAACTCATTGACGATGACATCTTTAAAATTTTTGACGTTTCTTCCTTTGCAGCAGCTGCTAACAGAATGATCTACACAAGCACATACGTTCCGCTTACGCTCTTCGCAGGAGGGGTGGGGCTGGGGGGTTTAGGGATTCAAATTATTAGCCAATAAACGACAAGAACACGAAAAAGGCATGTTTTATCTTGTTTCTACATCTGGTAGGCATCCAAGACTATGACCATACGTATACCAGCTTAGCAACAGCGTCCAGGGAACGTTCCCATGGGAAAATTTTTGAAAATTTTCCCACGCCCGACCCAAGTACATTATTCCTACTTCGGATACCGAGACATGTAAAAGTAATCCAAAATGACCGATATTAGTGTCAAATCCATAGTTTTCGCGGTCGCTAATATCGATGGTGACACTTCCATTTGCGATGATTTGCAAATTCAGCTATAATTGTATTCGGGCCGGGAAAAAATCTTTAAGTTTTACGTCCCACGGTTAGGCTAAAGGAGACGGTGATGATGAGAGATGAGTGAAAGGGTGGAATGAAGAAAGTGGGAGGAAACGGGAGAACCCCCGAGAAAACCCACGCACACGGTGTTTGTACACCACAAAGTTCACTTGGCAGGGGCTGGGATCGAACCAGAGGTGAACGCTCTACCACGGAGCCACCGCGGCCCTCAATGAGGTTGGAAGGTGGTCAGTCATGGCGGGAGGTGGCACATGCCATAGGAGTGGCACAGAGTGTGATTTCCCGATTGTGGAATCGATTTCAAACAACTGGAAGTGTTCGAAGAAGACAAAGACAGGGCCGTCCACTAACAACCAAGGCCAGAGACGATCGTTATCTCTTTTTAACAGCCCGTCGAAACCGGTGTCAGAATACAACTCTGCTTCCGCGAGCCTTCCGAACAACAACAGGACACACAATATCTACTCAAACGGTCCGCAATCGCCTTCGAGAAGGTGGTCTCTACGCACGCTTACCTATGCTGTGTGTCCCATTAACTGCACGACACCGTGTTGATCGAAGAGCGTAGGATGAGGAACATCCTGAGTGGGGACGCAATGAATGGGGCAATGTTTTGTTCTCTGACGAGTCTCGATTCAGTGTAGAGCCTGATAATCGACGTGTTTTCATCTGGAGAGAGTGTGAAACACGACACAATCCCATGTTTATGCGAGAAAGATCCCAGTATCATGGTGGTGCACTGATGGTGTAGGCAGGAATCAGCATTGGTGGGCGTACTGAGCTCCTCATCATCCGAAATGGCTGTTTGACGGCTCTAAGATATAGGGATGAGATCACGAAAACTCTTGTTCTTCCTTATGCTGGTGCCATTGGTGATTCGTTCCTTTTTATGGATGACAATACTCGTCCTCACAGCGCTCGGTTAGTGGATGAGATGCTGGATGCTGAGGGTATCGCTCGGATGAAGTGGCCAGCATGCTCTCCGGATCTCGTTCCAGTTGAGCATGTCTGGATATGCTTGGCAGACGAATTGCCGCTAGGCCAGTAAATCCAACAACCATTCCAGAGCTGGAAGTCGCTCTTCTGGATGAGTGGCACAACATCCCCCAAGAACTCATCGATAATCTGATTGAATCCATGCCACGCAGTTGAATCCATCCGCCCAGTTGGCTATTCGAAGTGATCATATGACATATTAAGGAACAATCAGTGTTGTTGCCTTGCCTGTTTGTGAGCAGTTCGAGAGGTGCACACATAACCGTCTTGTGTCATGAGCCATGTGAACAAGATTTTCCGTGCCCCAACACCAGTATGTGTCCAATTTTTCTAGTGTATCTTAAAGCATTCCTTCTTGTATGATAATATGAGTCAAACACAAGCTTATTCATACACTATCTTAAGGTCTTGTGTGATATTTCAGCTGAACCCCTAATTTTTTTGAGCATTATATACAGTATATATATATATATATATATATATATATATATATATATATATATATATATAGAGAGAGAGAGAGAGAGAGAGAGAAAGAGAGAGAGATTGATTGATAGATAGATAGATAGATAGTGGCGGATCCAGGATATGATCAAGGGAGGGGATAAACCATAGTTTGCAGTTTTATCCAGTGTAAAGCCGGATTGAAGCCCATTTTATGGAGTGTATACTTGAGTGTGAAGGTGGGGCGGGCTATAGCCCCCTTGGATCCGCCTCTGTAGATATATATATATATATATATATATATATATATATATATATATATATATATATATATATATATATATATACATGATCGAAAATGGCCTCGAATCCATACTAGCTGAGATGAACAGAAGATGCCGTTTAAATCCACAAATTCAGCCCCATTAGTACTCTAAGGAGGATGGTGACATGTAAAGATAATTGAAAATTATCGATATTAATGTCAAATTCATAGTTTTGGGGCTCCACAAGTTCATTGGTGATAGTTTTGGTGCCCTTTGTGTCCAAAATGAAACGTATTCTCCCCGTGCGAAGAACGGATATTCTGCTAGTCTGTAATAACTAACGGAAGTTTCATTCAATATATTTCTCGCTGCTCAAATTTACTCACTTGTGCGGTATATGTGTGTAAAGTAGAATTAAAACCTGTTGCTCTAAGTATTTTTCCGTTAGCGAAATACATTGTATATAAACTAGGACGTCGATAATCCTAACGTCAAAAATCCGAACGCGGTCCCTAGAAGCTTTTTACATTTTGTCTTAACGCTAGCGATAAACAAACAATAGCGTGTCCATCGACGTTATGTGAAGTCAGTGTTTTTACAAAAGTTCATTTATATGTAATTGTTTGTCATGTATTTTTATTTTTAATTCTTCTTAGGCCTATAAGTTTTAAGTGTGACTTACAAGAACACTGTGACTTAGAGTACAAGCAAGTTCTTCAGAAACATTAAATGTAAGTAGCCTTACGTACGGAATTGTAATTACTGTATGTACTGAATTACCACTGTATCGGTAGAAGAACATACCGTACAGTATATGTAAGCCTAAAAGACATTTTCTTGGTCATTTTCGAAAATCCGAACAATTTGAAAATCCGAATACCTGTGGTCCCAATTAGTTCGGATTTTCCACTTCCCACTGTATATGTTGCAGACATGTTACAGCAAGTAAGATCACTAGCATCAGGCCAACAAATAGTTTTTAAATAAATTCTATATTTTACTATAGGTTTTCGTCACATGTAGCCTCGGTGCTAAAAAGAACAATAGACTTTAACAAAGAAACAAACATACATATTGGAAAGGTACTTAAAATTCAAATATAATTTTGATAACATAAGCCTCGCAACAGCATCCTCAAACTTCGCCGAGACTACAGACAAAAGATCTCCTCCAGTTCCTTACCAGAGGGTAGCGTTCCCAAAACTGATGCAACGTTCCCTCTTTGTACTGCCATGCTGATGCGTTGCAGTAGAAAAGAGGTTGCTCTAGCATCTCCTGACGATAAAGAAATGCGGTGACCAACTTCTTTTATAAAGTTAAGGCCTTCGAGACCCCATGAACCACCCGATTCAATAGCTATAGCGACAAAATTATATTTGTCGAGTAAATTGCTATACTTCCTGCGTTTTTCTGTTTCTCGGCGAGCAGCCACGTTGGCAGCTTGTGCTGAGGAAGAATGTAAATTTGAAGGGGCGAAGGTGTCGGAACAAGTAAAATCCCATAGAAGTGCTTTTCCTTTCTTCCACGGTATTAGGGTCATACCATCTGTCCTCTTGCCGTCTGCACGACTGCATCCCAACGGTTCACATATAGAAGGAACGCCTGCTGAAATTAGTGCCCTCATGATAATGTCGTTGACGCTGGAGTGGCGTGAATATCTGCCCGCACTATTGGCACAGGAGAGTCCATGAAGGCCCTTCTTGTCTACGACACTTCTACAGGCAGGACATCTGTGTTGCTCGCAAACATCTGCTCCCAAACGCAGTGCACTAGCAATTCGAAAACTGTCATTGGGAAGATGTAATCCTAAAGAAGGTGACGGGATAGCATGAAGCCAAGCGCCTGCTTCTGGAGATGATGTAGCTAGAAGTCTGGCCTTATCTTCTGGGTTATCGGATGACTGAAGTAGAGCTGAAAAGTGATGACTTATAAGAGGATCGTCCCAAGAGGATTGTAGTCCTCTCTTATCAAGGTCAGGTGGATCTGATCTTACTATAGATGACCACTTAGCAATGCTATCGTTGACATCCGAATCCGATACTAGGCTAAGATCTTGTTGGAGAATGGTCTCAATTAATGGCTTAGCGCCATAGAATGAAGACAGGAAGGATGAAATAGCCAGATCCATGGCGCGACGAATGCCGAGACCTCCGTGGTTAACAGGAAGGGACGCCTGCAACCAAGAGTTTTTGTTGAGTGAACAATTCAGGATAGATTCTAGACCGGTTTTCAAGGTGTTGTCATAGCATTCCAGTAGATCAGCATCCCGCCAAGAAGGAGCACAACGAAGAAAGTATAGCAGCCTTGGCATGGACAATGAGGCACGTAGTAGGTAAAAGGCAGAGTGAGCTGAAATCAAGGAAAGACGTGTAAAGAAGAATTCTAATTTAGAAATTTTGTCTTTTAATATTGTTCGTCTTGCCTCATTAGATAATGCTGCTCCTAATAAGCTGGCGTCATCTGTCGAAATTCTTTGAATCCCAGGCGCGGCTTCGTCAAACAGCTTGAAGAGGTTATTAGACTGCTCATTGGAAACTCCGAGAAAGCTGACCTCACATTTGGAGAAATTCATTTGCAATCCGATCTCCTTAGCCCGTCTACGGATCATTTCTAATGTCTCTAGTACTGTATCCTTGTCTCCAGCTATAGTCCCGTCATCCAAATACCATATGTTCAGTTCTGTATTGATACTGTTTTTAAATTATATTTTCCTGTTTTTGCCAATCTTTCCGAACAAATGATTTTTTCTAATGGTTTCAAAATTTCCGGAATTTTACACAGAACAATGAAGATATGTCTATGAAATATATGTTTGATTTAACATATTAACTAAAATGATTCTGTGATTAACAAGAATGATGATTCTGATAATACCCAAATTTTCCATTTTTTCCCCAGCTCGGGAAAACAGTAAAAAAAACTGTTTTTTACCCAAAATTTCCGTTTTTATCACAGGCCTTTACAACACTAGTCTGAACATACAGTGAACCGAACGCTCCTAACGATGGCGAATGTTAACACCACGACATCGGCAACTATAACTGAAATGAACACGTGACCATCGCCACTAGACTTTGGCACAATGGCAGAGCGTTGCATTGTCTGATGAATCCCGGTATCTTGTTCATCATGACGATGTGAGGGTGCGAATCCGTCGTGTTCAAAGGGAACAGCTCCTTGACATCTGTACTGCGGGACGGAGACAAACTGGCTGCGGCTTAATTATTATCTGGGGAACATTCAGGTGAGCATCCATGCGTCTAGTAGAGCTCGAGCAAAGCACCATGACGGCCGAGGTGTCGCACGCTGCTTGCAGACTACGTAACCCATTCATGACGGCCATGTTTTCCACCGGTAGTGGAATTTTTCGACAAGATAATGCACCATGTCACAAGGCCAGGAGTGTGATGGAGTGGTTCGAGGAACACAGGAGCGAGTTCCAACTGATGTGCTGGCCCCCAAACTCTCCGGATCTGAACGCAATCGATCACATCTGGGATGTGATTGAACGTAACGTGAGGGTGCATCACCCCCTCCCCGGAATTTACGGGAATTAGATGACCTGTGTGTGCATATGTGGTGCCAACTCTCTCCAGCGACCCACCGAGGAACATTGCGACCATGCCAAGACGCGTTGACGTTGTTATTCGTGCCAAAAGGTGGACATACTAACAATTGGGTAGGTAGTCATAACGGTCTGGCTGATGTGTGGATATATTTTAACTCGTATATTTTGTCTCGACTCGAATTCGAGTCGAGTCGAGACAGCACCATATTTTCGAGTCGAGACACGAGTCGAGACAACATTTTCTCGAGACGAGTCGAGACAGGCTTAAATCTCGACTCGACTCGACTCGTGCGCATCCCTACAAAATTAATACAGAAATGCTGAACTTCTATACACATCTACCGACCAAAACTTAAACTTTCAGAAGCACTTGCAAAGCGTTGGTTGGCAAATTTCTCGTAAGCGGACAAAACACGGACATCCTCCCTTACGGTTAAAACAGGTAGTAATTGCCATCTTCCTCTTTCGTTTCAATAAACAGTTAAGACAGAACGTTAAAGGGAATGAAAGGAAAACTTGCTATCTCCTATCGTTTGAACTCTATGTACAATATGCTGCAACACAAATAGTACTGAAATTCACGCCTGGATGGCGCCCAGGTGCATGTGGTATGAGTTGTGAGCATGTGGTATGTTACTTACGACAAAGGAGAAGGTGTTTATTGTCGAACACTATTTCCACTTATACGTTGCGGGGGTAGTATCACACTGCAGGGGATGAGGGCGCATGTCTACTGTATTGCCATGGAACCAAGACATATGAATATGAAGATTTCATCAACAAAATATGAATCAGTAATGAAAGCCATGCGTACCTTCATGAGTACATCAATCGACAGTTGATTATTGACCCATTCTTGCATGATTTGCGCTATTCTTGCGGCATCAAAAATCTGGCGTTACAGCAGCAATGGGTACCCCAAGACGGAGCTACTTCCCACAGCGTAAGTGGGTCACTTGTCCTTCTGCTCACGAGAGTTTGAACAATTTATTTCCCGTGAAACGTATCCTGATCCTGATCCTGATCCATATCCTTTCCACTCCCCTGATCTCACGGTTCTAGATGCCTACATATGAGGTATGCAGAAAGAAGCACTTTTTCCCATAGATAACTCTCTACAACTATTCCAGAGTTACGAGAGTAGGATTTGGTCATTTGCTTTGTCGTTCCAGCAACTCGTGTTCACTAACATGTTCATCGAGCTACAAAACCGCTATGAACAATATATGCACCGTAATGGTCAACATTTTGAACACATGATGTACAGGTGTGATTTCTTTTAAATATGGATTAAGTAACATTTAGCTGACATCCATTGACAACATTTCATATGTTTCATTATGTTGTACTACAAATAAATAATTAAATAAATGCCAGCGATGTGATTTCAATACTGTTTGTTTTGTCGCCTACTGTATATCAAGATTGAAATCTGAAGTTGTACTAGATTTATGTCTCTTAAACTTCAGTGGTAAGTTAAAGTTGAGAATAGAATATCTTCTTGGAACTCTTAACCGATGGAGCAAACAACTTCTCCCTATTTTTTGTCGTTTTTGCTTTGTAGTGATCAACATAAATTCTGGAAATTGTTGATTTCTTTCATTTCCGGTTTGATTATTACCTCTATGAACAAACTCGGTTCGTAGTTTTCATCTCCTATATCATCGCTAAATTGATGAACCCAAGGTGTTTTGTTCCTTGATTTTAGCGATATGAAACGTATTGAAATTCTGCAGAACATTTTTGTGTAAGTAGACATATTTTTGTTATGATGAGTACCATTTCTATGTTTTTTTTCTTTCTCGGTTACCTTTTGTACCTGTATTACTTCTTCTTCAATTCTGATGATCTTGGAGTTACGCTTGAGTAACGTTTAAACATCCTTGGCAACAGGGGGTCTAAGGTGTGCTTAAAAAGAATCTCCATTATACTAGTAAATAAATTCCAGGTTTTTCAGTCTGCTTTCTTTTCCCTCATACTTAAGATTTACTAAACACCTTAGGCCCCGGGCACATGTCCTTTGAGAATAGCAATACTCTGATTGTTTTGTATTTAAAAAGAGGAGAAAGAAAAAGGATCAAAGAGTGAAGTTTTTAATATAAGCTTATTGATAAGACTTTTACTTCTTGTGATGACACTGCCGGTAGTTGATTTGGAGTCTAACGTCCCTTCGGCAGCGAGGGTTTATGAGACGGGGTCTACTGATTAACGTGGAATCCGAACCACATGAGCTCACGCCGGGAATCGAACCCGGATCTCCCCCTGGCCAAAGGCGCGTACGCTAAGCGTTTAGGCATGAAGGAGCTCACTGCCGGTAGTAACCAGATATGTCTATTTTACAACAGACTTGCACTGACCAATGTCATTGAGTTCGAGCTCACTTCCTATCAAGGATCGAACCCTTGGACTACATACACCAAAGTTACCATACACTGGCCACCAGGGAAGCAGGAAGGACATTTCATTTGCTTGCAAGCAATTTTTGTTTATAAATCAAATACACATCAGTAGCGTTGCGAGAAACTCATCAAGGGGGGCGCACACACAAGCATTATATATATATCCAGGATTTTCTGAGGGGGCTGCACCAATAACTACGAGTACATTTAAATTGAATTGGAATTTTTTAAATGCTTTTAGGCACCTGTGGTGTGAATGAGGAAACACCCTGGAAATGCTAAGTGTCTGTTCTCGGTGAATACTTTTGTTGAACTTTTAGAAAATTGACTTAAACTATCGATTTTGCAAAACTTCCCTTTGATTTAAGCCCTAATCGAAACATTACAGCAGAAATTTTCGGAAAGTGTTGCTATTTTCACTCCTTTAGGTAGTGTATATTTACAAGGAAGGGGTGTGTGTGAAGGTGCACCTCTCCACCACCTAAATTCGGCTATATATATATATATATATATATATATATATATATATATATATATATATATATATATATATATATATATATATATATATATATATTTATATATTAATGTGTGTGTGTGTGTGTGTATGGGTTGAAAAATCCGGAGTGCCAGGTCACCAGAAATACGAATGGCAGCTAGAAATACGAATATGGTGCAAGGTGGGTAAGGCCAAGGTGGGTAACATATGTCAGAAAAGCAGTACTTGGTTCAATTTGTTCTGCATATGCCCATATTCATGTCCAGTGACATCTAAAGAAACTAAAAGCAACTTTGTGTCCGAGTATTATAGTAGTGTATAATTGAATTCCGGATATATGAAGGCCCATGAATATGGAAATTACCGGTATGGGCCGCTTAAATTAGTACAATACACATTGGGCCACGGAGAACTTCGCATTTGAATAAATTTTACACGAATACCGAGGGAACACTTCGCGAATGTACCTTGTCAATCTCCGCACAACTTGGAATGGTTTTATATTAGTTTTACGGGAAGAAAAAACGGTGTAATAAAAGGGGTCGGGATATGAAATAAGTTGAGAATTACTAATCTACAGTGAACAGTGTTATTAACCAGGATAAAATAAATGAAAAGGTCGGTTGCAAGTAAAGAGCAAAAAGTCTTAAGAAATATGTTATTACATGATTTTGAAACATGTTAAAAATCGTGTTTTAAACTGTTCCAAATGTTTAAAAAAATTTTTTTCGTCTGTGTTTTAAAACATGTTTAAAACATTTTGAACATCTTTTTCATGTTTTAAATACATATTTTGTTCTTTTTCAAATAAAACTGTATTTTTTCCAACCCTGATCTGGTGCCTAACTAATATAAAACCAAACCATGTACGCCTATGTACCAAATTGTTCGCCAGGTTGGAATTTTCGATCGCCAGGTCGCCATTGGTGACTGAATATTTCAGTTTGGAAATAGACATTTGCACAAATTATAGGGACCCGGACAAATCCGCCAAATGACAAATCTGCCAATTACCAAATGCGCCAAACGCGAAAACGACCAAATGTGCCAATTGTGAAAACGAACAAATCAGCCAATTGACAAATCTGCCAATTACCAAACCTGCCAATTACCAAATCTGCCAATTACCAAATCTTCCAAACACGAAAATGACCAAATGCGCCAATCGCGAGAAGGACAAATCTGCCAATGGACAAATCTGCCAAACGCAAAAATGACCAAATGTGCCAATCGTGAAAATGGACAAATATTCCAATTGACAAATCTGACAAACGGAAAACACCCAATTCTGTTTGTATTATCATCAAATAACTGGATAATCTAGTAAAAAGCATACAGAAAGATAATCTAGTAAAAAGCATATACAAATGATCGAAAATGACTGGTATTAGTGTCGAATTCTTAGTTTTCGGGGTCACGGAGATAAATGGAGACAATCCAGATAGCGTTTGAGTCTCAGTGGAGGTCAGATACCCCTACCATCCCTAGGGAGGTCACAGAGGGAATGACGTACAAATAATCGAAAATAAGATATATTTGTTTGGAATCCATGGTTTTCGGGGCTGTGGAGATGAATGGTGCCAAAGCCGATGGCGTTTCTGTCCAAATGTGGCTAAGAAACCCCTATCAACCCTTCGGGGTCACATGGAGGATGACATGTATAGTTGGTATGAACCGTATAATCAATCATTGAAATGTATATTGTTAGGGGGAGTTCAAATATTTTTATAAACCTGATCTCCCCGTTCGAAGGACGGGCATTTCAGCTAGTTTGACCAATAAAATACAAACCAGGGACATACACAGGCAATAGGTTCTGGTGGTCCGGACTCACCCCCCCCCCAAAAAAAAGCTGCAAAATCTGTAAAATTTGTAAAATCCTCAAATTGAAATTGGACCCCCCTCTAGAAAGAAATTGCTGCGTATGCGCCTGATACAAACAGTGGAGGGAAAGTGGGTTGGATTGATTGTTACTACCGCTTTAAGAGTGATTCGTCCAATTAAATAGTGATATTCATTGGTTAATCTCAATTTAGGTGACAATCATTTTTTCCTCTGCATCGATCGGCATCAGAGCGGATAAATTTCGAAATAAATTCCAGCGAAAAATTGTATGGATGCTGAACGCCTATCAAAAATCCTCTATAAATGTTTGATCCTACAAGCAACCATCTACTTAGTTAGTTATTAGTGTTTAGCGTTTCTTTCCAGCACCGAGGCTATTTGTAACTTGGACCTACAGTTTGAGATGGGATCCGAACCACCGCAATGCGCCTAAACTTAAAACCTCTCCCACTGGGAATCGAACCCGGGACCTCCTGTGTGGCAGACATCTCCTAGGCACTAGACCTGTCTCAAATCCAGTCCCATGCGTAATTATAATATGTGCTTATCCTAGACACTTTTGTCCGATTATCAAATGAAAACCACCGCTTAAGTTGAAAATTAGGTATATGTATACAGTTACAGCAGTAATGAAAGTGATGTTTACTTTTGTATAGGTGAAAATTCTTTGCATCTCCTTAACATGCACAACAATATGTTCAAATAATATTTCGAACGTTAAATAAACCACTTGTAGACCTTGTAAACATATTTTATATTTAACTTAATAGTCGTAACAAGGTACAACACTTTTTAGTAAAAACACTGTATAAGATGTGTTAGTTTTAAATAATATAAGAGTATCTTCATCAGACTTAAACACACTTATCTAGCGGGACGGGACATACGCAGGGTCTTGACACCCCGACTTGTTTGTAAATTTACTCTAATTTCGGGTGAAATTTTTTACAAATTTTAATATAATTTAGCTTCAAATTGTATTTGGACTCCCGAAAAGCTTAGGGCCTCTCCCAAAATAAATTCCTGCGTAGTCTCTGGCTATCCATATTACTCGCACTTCATCGCTAACAAAAAAATATCAACCACTTCACGGTTTAGTTTGTATTGAAGAGTTTACCAGAGAAAACATGTTTGTGTAACGTTCTTTTGCACTTACAATTTGCCATCTCGGACGTAGTGATGTTGAGATATTGGGCGGGTGGGTGGGTGTTATTATTATTATTATTATTATTATTATTATTATTATTATTATTATTATTATTATTATTATTATTATTATTATTATTTATTATTATTATTTATCTTTCTATGACTATACTAAGCAGAAACATGTCGCGTAAATGTGTTTGCAGTGCAGAGCAAATTGTTGTTTTCAACGAAGTGAAGCGGAAAGTGGAATTTCGCTCCTATCATAAAGAAAGCCTATCACTTGTACTTTGGCTGTAAAGTGTTAGATGTGGACAAGAAGTGAGCACCACATATATGTTATAATACTTGTTCTACAAATTTGCGGGACTGGCTACACGGAAAAAGGCCATACGTGCCATTTGCAATTCCAATGATATGGAGAGAACTGACAGATTATACTCCAAACTGCTATTTTTGCATAGTTCTTCCAATTAAAGGTCTATCCAAAAAAGAAAAAAAGTGGACTGCTACTTATTTCAAATATTCCTTGAAACGTTCGTTACTGTGCCACACTCTGAAGAACTAAAGATTCCACAACTTCCCGTACCTTACTCTAGTGTTTTACCCGATAAAGAGCAAAAGGCGAGCAATGTCGACCCACATTGTCAAATTCTGCTACAGATTCATCGTCTTCCACCGATCCTAACCTACTCAACCTGAATTAAATTACCTGGGGTTGTCAAAAAGTGGCGCAGAACTGCTGGCATCCAAACTCGAAGTGGGGAGCTTATTCTAAAGATCTAAAAGTGTTCGTGTTTTGAACACGTCAGAATCCCTAAACAATATTTTCAGTGGAAAGTGGCATATTACGTTGTAACAATGTAGGCCTAACTGGTCTTATGAGTAAACTTAACATAGACGATAATCTCGATGAATGACGGCTATTCATAGACGCATCAAAACATTCTTCAAATATATTCTGCGTAAACTTCCACAAATTGCTGAAACTAAAATCAGGTAAGAATCCTTATTGGCACTCAAATTCGCTAACTTCTCAATGATCCTGAATTTGATGCAGTGTTAGAAAATGAGGAGAGGATTGCATGAGATTCTTTCCGAAAAGTGGTGACGAATGTTTTTGGAAAACGAGCGGTCTCAGAACTATAAGAAAGTAGAGGTGCACCAATACCTTCTACCAAGCAATAGGGTGTAATGTATCACTAAAAATGCATATGTTGCACTCCCACATTGTTTTCTTCCCAGAAAATTGCGGAGCAGTCATTGATGAACGTGGGAAACATTTCTACCAAGTTATATCTGTGATGGAGAAACGATATCACGGCTACTGGAGCAACTCTACTCTTGCCAATTGTTGTTGGACGGAAAATTCCCAATTTTATCCCAATTTCCCCTTTTCTCGTACAACACACACAGACACATATTATCATGATACCATTTGAAAGCCTGTTTTATTCTGAAGAGAATGACGTATAACTCATGATACTCAAATAAATAAGAGGGGCCGCGGTGGCTCAGTGGCATACTGTGTTTGCTTGTTGAAGTGAGTAGACGTGTCTTCGCTCTGTGCAACAAGCTCTGACGTGTTTACTTTCAACGCTTCCTTCCTTAGCAATCAGGTTTGCTGCTGTTGTTTTTTTTTTCTTTTTTTCTGTGTTCTTTTTGTGAGTGAATTAGTTGAATGAACCATGTCGTTAAAAAGGGTAAATACTCTTAAATATGATTTTGGTGGAGTTTCGCAGCGACCAAGCACCTTGAGTTTGCATCAGTGGCTCAGTGATAACTTCAAGTTTACTGTTGATGATGTATTAAGTATCGAAATGGATGTTTATCGCAAATTGTTATATGTGAAACTTCGTAAAGAAGAGCTTTGTGAATCAGTTTTGCGTACTTCTGACGGAACTGTGTACTATAGTGATACAGATGGGAACCATCCAGTACCAGTTTTGTGGGCCGATGTGCAAATTGTAACCGTTAAGTTGCTTTGTACGCCAATGGAACTTGATGATGCTGAAATTAGAAGAGTTCTTGGGGACTATGGTGTTATTTCTAAAATTTCAGATGAACTTTATTCTGCTGATCATGTTTACCCTATACGAACCGGGCGTAAATTGATACGAATGGAAGTGAAACGACCTATTCCATCGTTTGTTGTAATCCAAGGACAAAAGTTTTGTGTTACGTACCCCAATCAGACCCGTACATGCCTCAGGTGCAATGGGGCACATATGTATTCTAATTGCCCCCTTAGAGTTCCCAGTGATCCCAACAGTTATGCAGCTAAGGTTGCCCCTACACTTCGCACTAATAATTCTGCAGATCGTCTCATGCCTAAATTTGACAGTTTGCCCATTACTAGCCGCCCTTGGAACAAACCCACCATCAGTGTATCATGCTCATCTGACCCCAGTGTGCCTACAGTAGATGCAACTCAATTTCCAGAACTACCAACTACGAATGTTTCCTGTGAGCCGAACAATGCTACTAGTGTCTCTTCAGAATTGCCTGTACGTGCGTGTCCTAATCCTTCCACTGAGAAAACAGAAGCCCCACAGCAGTTACCAATTACATCTAATGCCCACTTGTCTAATTGTGTTACGGATGTTGAACCAGTTTCTGGAGAACATGACTTCTCATCGATTACGACGGCTTCTACGATCGTTCATCGTAACGAGTGCTGTACTTCTGGTTCCCAGGACAATTGTGGTTCGTCTGAGGATATGCTTCGTGCACCACCCACCCCATCCCCGCCTAGTGAGATGCAGGGTGCTTCTCCTATCACGGACTTCAATGCAATTAGTGACGAAAATCGAAATCGCCGCAAGCGTTCCAAACGTAATGAACTGAGTCAAAAACTGTTTAAGAAGTGTGAAAATGACCCGACCACATCTATTGTATCTACAAATATTGATACTATGTGGGTGTGTCTAATTTACTGACCAACACATTTCTCTGGCCACCGGCAAAACTAAAACAGCTATGGCCACCAAACTTTACACAAATATCAACCTCCAGGACCCCGACATATTTACAAAAAATCATTAAAATATCGTGATATTTAATATATCTTTATCACGAAAAACTATTAAAATAATGATAAAAACTTGGCCACCACGGAAACTATAAAAGCCACCGACACCAAATTCCACACAAATATCAACCCCCAAAATCCCGACATATTTACAAAAAAACATTAAAATATCGTGATATTTAATATATCTTTATCACGAAAAACTATTAGAAATATGATAAAAACTTGGCCACCACGGAAACTATAACGGCCACCGACACCAAACTCCACACAAGTATCCACCTCCAGGACCCCGACATATTCACAAAAAATCATTAAAATATCTTGATATTTAATATATCTTTATCACGAAAAACTATTCAAAATATGATAAAAACTTGGCCACCACGGAAACTATAATGGCAACCGACACCAAAATCCACACAAATATCAACCTCCAGCACCCCGACATATTTACAAAAAATCATTAAAATATCGTGATATTTAATATATCTTTATCACGAAAAAATATTAAAAATATGATAAAAACTTGGCCACCACGGAAACTATAATGGCCACCGACACCAAACTCCACACAAATATCAACCTCCAGAACCCCGAAACATTTACAAAAAATCTTTAAAATATCGCAATATTTAATATATGTTTATCACGAAAAGCTATTAAAAATATGATAAAAACTTGGCCACCACGGAAACTATAATGGCCACCGACACCAAACTCAACACAAATATCAAACTCCAGGATCCCGAAATATTTACAAAAAATCATTAAAATATCGGGATATTTAATATATCTTTATCACGAAAAACTATTAAAAATATGATAAAAACTTGGCCACCACGGAAACTATAACGGCCAACAACACCAAACGACGAACAAATATCAAACTCCAGGACCCCGACATATCTACAAAAAATCATTAAAATATCGTGATATTTAATATATCTTTATCATGAAAAACTATTAAAAATATGATAAAAAATTTGCCACCACGGAAACTATAATGGCCACCGACACCAAACTCCGCACAAATATCAACCTTCAGGACCCCGACATATTTACAAAAAACCATTAAAATATCGTGATATTTAATATATCTTTATCACGAAAAAATATTAAAAATATGATAAAAACTTGGCCACCACGGAAACTATAATAACCACCGACACCAAACTCCAAAAAATACCAACTTCCAAGACCCCGAAATATTTACAAAAAATCATTAAAATATCGTGATATTTAATATATCTTTATCACGAAAAAGTATTAAAAATATGATAAAAACTTGGCCACCACGGAAACTATAATGGCCACCGACACCAAACTCCACACAAATATCAACCTCCAGAACACCGAAACATTTACAAAAAATCTTTAAAATATCGCGATATTTAATATATGTTTATCACGAAAAGCTATTAAAAATATGATAAAAACTTGGCCACAACGGAAACTATAATGGCCACCGACACCAAACTCAACACAAATATCAAACTCCAGGATCCCGAAATATTTACAAAAAATCATTAAAATATCGGGTTATTTAATATATCTTTATCACGAAAAACTATTAAAAATATGATAAAAACTTGGCCACCACGGAAACTATAACGGCCAACAACACGAAACGACGAACAAATATCAAACTCCAGGACCCCGACATATCTACAAAAAATCATTAAAATATCGTGATATTTAATAAATCTTTATCATGAAAAACTATTAAAAATATGATAAAAAATTTGCCACCACGGAAACTATAATGGCCACCGACACCAAACTCCACACAAATATCACCCTCCAGGACTCCGACATATTTAAAAAAAATTATTAAAATATCGTGAAATTTAATATATTTTTATTACGAAAAACTATTAACAATATGATAAAAACTTGGCCACCACGGAAACTATAATGGCCACCGACACCAAACTACGCACAAATATCAACCTTCAGGACCCCGACCTATTTACAAAAAAATCATTAAAATATCGTGATATTTAATATATCTTTATCACGAAAAACTATTAAAAATATGTTAAAAACCTAGCCACCACGGAAACTATAATGGCCAACGACACCAAACTCCACCCAAATATGAACCTTCAGGACCCCGACATATTTACAAAAAATCATTAAAATATCTTGATATTTAATATATCTTTATCACGAAAAACTATTAAAAATATGTTAAAAATTTTGCCACCACGGAAACTATAATGGCAACCGACACCAAGCTCCACACAAATATCATACTCCAAGACCCCGAAAATATACAAAAAAAAAAGTCATTAAAATATCGTGATAATTAATATATCTTTATCACGAAAAACTATTAAAAGTATGATAAAACTTGGCCACCACGGAAACTATAATAGCCACCGACACCAAACTCCACACAAATATCAAATTCCAGGACCCCGAAATATTTACAAAAAATCATTAATATATCGTGATATTTAATATATCTTTATCACGAAAAGCTATTAAAAATATGATAAAAACTTAGAGACCACGGAAACTATAATAGCCACCGACACCAAACTCCACACAAATATCAACCTCCAAGACCCCGACATATATACAAAAAATCATTAAAATATCGTGATATTTAATATATCTTTATCACGAAAAACTATTAAAAATATGATAAAAACTTGGCCACCACGGAAACTATAATGGCCACCGACACCAAACTCCACACAAATATCAACCTCCAGGACTCCGACATATTTACAAAAAAATCATTAAAATATCGTGATATTTAATATATCTTTATCACGAAAAACTATTAAAAATATGTTAAAAACCTAGCCACCACGGAAACTATAATGGCCAACGACACCAAACTCCACACAAATATCAACCTTCAGGACCCCGACATATTTACAAAAAATCATTAAAATATCGCGATATTTAATATATGTTTATCACGAAAAGCTATTAAAAATATGATAAAAACTTGGCCAGCACGGAAACTATAACGGCCAACAATACGAAACGACGCACAAATATCAAACTCCAAAACCCCGACATATTTGCAAAAAATCATTAAAATATCGTGATATTTAATATATCTTTATCACGAAAAAGTATTAAAAATATGATAAAAACTTGGCCACCACGGAAACTATAATGGCCACCGACACCAAACTCCACACGAATATTCACCTCCAGAACCCCGACATATTTACAAAAAAATCATTAAAATATCGTGATATTTAATATATCTTTATCACGAAAAACTATTAAAAATATGATAAAAACTTGGCCACCACGGAAACTATAACGGCCAACAACACCAAACGACGCACAAATATCAAACTCCAGGTCCCCGACACATTTACAAAAATCGTTAAAATATCGTAATATTTAATACATCTTTATCACGAAAAATTATTAAAAAAATGATAAAAACTTGGGCACCACGGAAACTATAATGGCCACCGACACCGGACTCCGCACAAATATCAACCTTCAGGACCCCGACATATTTACAAAAAATCATTAAAATATCGGGATATTTAATATATCTTTATCACGGAAAACTATTAAAAATATGATAAAAACTTGGCCACCACGGATACTATAACGGCCAACAACACCAAACGACGAACAAATATCAAACTCCAGGACCCCGACATATCTACGAAAAATCGTTAAAATATCGTGATATTTAATATATCTTTATCATGAAAAACTCTTAAAAATATGATAAAAAATTTGCCACCACGGAAACTATAATGGCCACCGACACCAAACTCCACACAAATATCAACCTCCAGGACACCGATATATTTACAAAAAATC